>NW_026277600.1:0-95000 GCF_023373465.1 Oncorhynchus keta | reverse complement strand
ACTACTACTGCTGCTATTACTACTACTACTGCTGCTATTACTACTCCTGCTATTACTACTGCTGCTACTATTACTACTACTGCTGCTATTACTACTACTACTACTGCTGCTATTACTGCTACTACTGCTACTACTACTGCTGCTATTACTGCTACTACTGCTATTACTACTGCTGCTATTACTACTGCTGCTACTACTATTACTGCTACTACTGCTACTACTACTGCTGCTATTACTGCTACTACTGCTATTACTACTGCTGCTATTACTACTACTGCTGCTGCTATTACTACTGCTGCTACTATTACTACTACTACTGCTACTACTACTATTACTGCTACTACTGCTACTACTACTGCTGCTATTACTGCTACTACTACTACTACTGCTGCTATTACTGCTACTGCTATTACTACTGCTGCTATTACTACTACTGCTGCTATTACTACTGCTGCTACTATTACTACTACTACTGCTACTACTACTATTACTGCTACTACTGCTACTACTACTGCTGCTATTACTGCTACTACTGCTACTACTACTGCTACTATTACTACTACTGCTATTACTACTACTGCTATTACTACTACTGCTATTACTACTGCTGCTATTACTAATACTGCTGCTATTACTACTGCTGCTACTATTACTACTACTACTGCTACTACTACTATTACTGCTACTACTGCTACTACTACTGCTGCTATTACTGCTACTACTATTACTACTACTGCTATTACTACTACTGCTATTACTACTACTACTGCTATTACTAATACTGCTGCTATTACTACTGCTGCTACTATTACTACTACTACTGCTACTACTACTATTACTGCTACTACTGCTACTACTACTGCTGCTATTACTGCTACTACTGCTACTACTACTGCTACTATTACTACTGCTGCTATTACTACTACTGCTGCTATTACTACTACTACTGCTACTACTACTGCTACTATTACTACTACTGCTATTACTACTACTGCTGCTATTACTACTGCTGCTATTATTACTACTACTACTACTACTACTACTGCTACTACTACTACTACTGCTACTATTACTACTACTGCTGCTCATATTCACTCAGGGGGTTGAATACTTATCTCATCAAGATATGTGTTGTTTTTTGATGTGTTTTTTTAATATATTTTTTTACAAATGTCAGGATTTGTCTTCCACTTTGACAGAGTATTTTGTGTAGATTGTTGACAAAACATTTACAAATCCATTTAATGCCAGCTTGTAACGCAACCAAATGTGGAAAAAGTCTAGGGGTGTGAATACTGTCTGCACTGTAACTAAAGGCATTTTTCAGTAGTACAAATATTAGAATGAGCTACATTGAGAATCCAGTATTTAAATACACAGTACAAACCCCATGGTGGTACAATGGATAGAATTGCAGGAATTTGGTTTCCTTATCCAAGTCCAGAATATAAATCTATATCTTTGTGAATGGTGTGTATAGACATTATTTGAATGTCTCACTTAAAACATATGAAGGGACTAGATACAAAGTGACTTCATGTCTAAATGGTAGAACATATATTTATAAAAAATACCCTCAAACAAAGGTGACATTCTGAAATTTCGCCTCATATGAAACATTTGATCTCAAATCCAAAATGGAGTATAGAACCAAATTAAAAGTTTTAGCTTCACTGTCCAAATAAATACATACACTCCCCTATGTCAACACTAGTCTTAGTGATGCTGTTAGGTTGTATGAATTGATATCAGGTTTTGTGCTGGTGCTGGTTTTATTAGAGTGTAAGGCTTCAGTTTGGTAGTGGGTTGATATGGCTCTGCTGCTGAAACAGAGAATTATGAATGTCTTTAGGAATGTTTCAGAGCTAAAAGTATAGACATCCTCTGTGTCACGGTCTTCAGGTTTAATATTCTCTTCTTCCTCTGTCTGTTAGGAGAAACCTCAGCATCTCTAGGCTGCTGCTTTGTCTGATTGACTGAATGGCTATTGACTCACTCTGTACAGACTTCTGTCTTTCTCATAGGAAACGTGGTCTTGTACACTACTGCAGGGAGGGGAGGGCAAGGCGGTGGAGGAGAGGGAGGAGGAGGAGGAGGAGAGGGAAGTGGGGAGGAGGAGGAGGAGGAGAGGGAAGTGGGGAGAGGGGGAGACGGGAGGGGGAGAGCGAGGCGGAGGAGGAGAGTGGGGAGAAGGAGAGGATGATGGAGGAAATGCTATGGAGAAGAAGAGGGCAGGAAGAGGAGGCTGTCACTTTATCCATTCCATTCACTGATTGTACACCTGGTTTCACAGATCTAAATTGGTAATTATATTAGTATTAATTAAATTGATTTAAACAGAAATAACTCAAACCAGCAGTCGGAGTTGTTCTTCCTTGGTCTGTCTGCAGCACTGACTGTACATTCGGAAAGTATTCAGACCCCAGGACTTTTTCCACAGTTTGTTACATTACAACCACATTCTAAAATGTATTAAATTAAATCCTCGTCAATCTACTCACAATGTCCCATAATGACGAAAACAGGTTTTTAGAAATGTTTGCAAATGTATTGAAAATAAAAAGACACCTTTTTTACATAAGTATTCAGACAATTTGCTATGAGACTTGAAATTGAGCTCAGATGTATCCTGTTTCCATTGATCATCCTTGAGATGTTTCTACAAATTGATTGGAGTCCACCTGTGGTTGATTGTACATGATTTGGAAAGGCACACACTTGTCTGACAGGTGTGTATCAGAGTAAAAACCAAGCCATGAGGTGGAAGGAATTGTCCGTAGAGCTCCGAGACAGGATTGTGTCGAGGCACAGATCTGGGGAAGGGTACCAACAAATGTCTGCAACGTTTAAGGTCCCCGAGAACACAGTGGTCTCCATCATTCTTAAATGGAAGAAGTTTGGAACCACCAAGACTCTTCCTAGAGCTGGCCACCCAGCCAAGCTGAGTAATCGAGGGAGAAGGGCCTTGGTCTGGGATGTAACCAAGAACCCAATGGTTATTCTGACATAACTCCAGAGTTCCTCTGTGGAGATGGTTGTCCTTCTGGAAGGTTTTACTCCAAGGATCAGGCCTTTATGGTAGAGTGGCCAGACGGAAATCACTCCTCTGTAAAAGGCACATGACAACTGGCTTGGTATTTGCCAAAAGGCACCTAAAGGACTCAGACCATGAGAAACAAGATTCTCTGGTTTGATGAAACCAAGATTGAACTCTTTTGCCTGAATGCCAAGTGTCCCTTCTGGAGGAAACATGGCAGCATCCCTACGGTGAGGTGTGGTGGTGGCAGCATCCCTACAGGGAATCACGGTGGTGGCAGCATCCCTAAGGTGAGGTGTGGTGGTGGCAGCATCCCTACAGGGAATCACGGTGGTGGCAGCATCCCTACAGGGAATCACGGTGGTGGCAGCATCCCTACAGGGAATCACGGTGGTGGCAGCATCCCTACGGTGAGGTGTGGTGGTGGCAGCATCCCTACAGGGAATCACGGTGGTGGCAGCATCCCTACAGGGAATCACGGTGGTGGCAGCATCCCTACGGTGAGGTGTGGTGGTGACACCATCCCTACAGGGAATCATGGTGGTGGTAGCATCCAAGGAGCACTGTGCAAGCGATAATATTGAAATGGAAGGAGAATCAGACCACTGCAAATCTACCAAGACCTGGCCGTCCCTCTAAACTTTCAGCTCATACAAGGAGAAGACTGATCAGAGATGCAGCCAAGAGGCCCATGATCACTCTAGATGAACTGCAGAGATCTACAGCTGAGGTGGGAGACTCTGTCCATAGGACAACAATCAGTCGTATATTGCACAAATCTGGCCTTTATGGAAGAGTGCAAAAGACCTGAGACTGGGACGGAGATTTGTCTTCCAACAAGACAATGATCCAAAACATAAAGCAACATCTACAATGGAATGGTTCAAAAATAAACCTATCCAGGTGTTAGAATGGCCAAGTCAAAGTCCAGACCTGAATCCAATCGAGAATCTGTGGAAAGAACTGAAAACTGCTGTTCACAAATGCTCTCCATCCAACCTCACTGAGCTCGAGCTGTTTTGCAAGGAGGAATGGGTAATAATGTCAGTCTCTTGATGTGCAAAACTGATAGAGACATACCCCAAGCGACTTACAGCTGTAATCGCAGCAAAAGGTGGCGCTACAAAGTATTAACTTAAGGGGGCTGAATCATTTTGCACGCCCAATTTTTCAGTTTTTGATTTGTTAAAAAAGTTTGAAATATCCAATAAATGTCGTTCCACTTCATGATTGTGTCCCACTTGTTGTTGATTCTTCACAAAAATATACAGTTTTATATCTTTATGTTTGAAGCCTGAAATGTGGCAAAAGGTCGCAAAGTTCAAGGGGGCTGAATACTTTTGCAAGGCACTGTACATACCCCAACCAGAAGCCATGGATTACAGGCAACATTCGCACTGAGCTAAAGAGTAAAGCTGCCAATTCCAAGGTGCAGGACTCAATCCCGGAAGTTTACAATAAATCCTGCTATGCCCTCCGACAAACCATCAAACAGGCAAAGCGTCAATAGAGGGCTAAGATTGAATCCTACTACACCTTCTCCAACAGTCAGTTTGCAATAGCTTGCAAACTATTACAGACTACGAGCTTCCCAGTGACTAGCACAGCCGCGAGCTTCCCAGTGACACAAGCTTACCAGATGAGCTAAATCACTTCTATGCTCACTTCTATGCTTTACAGATCACTGCACCTGTACACAGCCCATCTGTAAATAGCCCACCCAGCTACCTCATCCCTATATTGTTGTTTATCTATTTATTTGCTTCTTTGCACCCCAGTACCTCTACTTGTACATTAATCTTCTGCACATCTATCACTCTAGTGTTTAATTGCTAAATTAATAAGCCACTATGGCCTATTTATTGCCTTACGTCCCTTATCCTACCTCACTTGCACACACTGTATATAGACTTTTCTATTGTGTTATTGACTGTATGTTCGTTTATTCCATGTGTAACTCTGTTGTTTGTGTCTCACTGCTTTGCTTTATCTTGGCCAGGTCTCAGTTGTAAATGAAAACTAGTTCTCAAGTAGCCTACTTGGTGAAATAATAAAAAAATATGAATTTAAATGTCATGTTTTTGTTCCGTTTAGAATGCCTTATTGATTGACCTCTGCCCTCTCCTCTCCAGGGAGTACCTGGAAGCTACATTGTGTGTGATTGAATGTTCTCCTGTCCTCTGCAGGGAGTACCTGGGGAAGCAGCTCCAGTCATCTGACCAGCAGCAGCAACAGGCTGTGGCCGTTAGGACCTGAACTCTAACCCCTGACAACAGGCCATGGCTGCCAGAAGCTGAACTCTTAACCCCTGAACCCTGTATGAAACCTATTGGGTGTCTGGGTCATACAGACATGTAGTGGGCTGACTGTGTGTGTTACTGGCTGACTGTGTTTGTTACTGGCTGACTGTGTGTCCTCTGGTCTCCTTCTCTCCTCTGGTCTCCTTCTCTCCTCTGGTCTCCTTCTCTCCTCTGGTCTCCTCTCCTCTGGTCTCCTCCTCTCCTCTGGTCTCCTTCTCTCCTCTGGTCTCCTCCTCTCCTCTGGTCTCCTCCTCTCCTCTGGTCTCCTCCTCTCCTCTGGTCTCCTCCTCTCCTCTGGTCTCCTCCTCTCCTCTGGTCTCCTTCTCTCCTCTGGTCTCCTCCTCTCCTCTGGTCTCCTCCTCTCCTCTCCTCTCTCTGGTCTCCTCCTCTCCTCTGGTCTCCTCCTCTCCTCTGGTCTCCTCCTCTCCTTTTCTCTGGTCTCCTCCTCTCCTCTGGTCTCCTCCTCTCCTCTCCTTTTCTCTGGTCTCTTTCTTCTCCTCTGGTCTCCTCCTCTCCTCTGGTCTCCTCCTCTCCTCTGGTCTCCTTCTCTCCTCTGGTCTCCTCCTCTCCTCTGGTCTCATCCTCTCCTTTTCTCTGGTCTCCTCCTCTCCTCTCCTCTGGTCTCATCCTCTCCTTTTCTCTGGTCTCCTCCTCTCCTCTGGTCTCCTCCTCTCATTTACATTTACATTTAAGTCATTTAGCAGGTCTCCTCTTACTCTCCTCTGGTCTCCTCCTCTCCTCTGGTCTCCTCCTCTCCTCTTGTCTCCTCCTCTCCTTTTCTCTGGTCTCCTCTCCTCTTCTCTGGTCTCCTCCTCTCCTTTTCTCTGGTCTCCTCCTCTCCTTTTCTCTGGTCTCCTCCTCTCCTCTCCTCTGGTCTCCTCCTCTCCTTTTCTCTGGTCTCTTTCTTCTCCTCTGGTCTCTTTCTTCTCCTCTGGTCTCTTTCTTCTCCTCTGGTCTCCTCCTCTCCTCTCGTCTCCTCTGGTCTCCTTCTCTCCTCTGGTCTCCTCCTCTCCTCTGGTCTCTTTCTTCTCCTCTGGTCTCCTCCTCTCCTCTGGTCTCCTCCTCTCCTCTGGTCTCTTTCTTCTCCTCTGGTCTCCTCCTCTCCTCTGGTCTCCTCCTCTCCTCTGGTCTCCTCCTCTCCTCTGGTCTCTTCTCCTCTGGTCTCCTCCTCTCCTCTGGTCTCCTCCTCTCCTCTGGTCTCCTCCTCTCCTCTGGTCTCCTCCTCTCCTCTGGTCTCCTCCTCTCCTCTGGTCTCCTCCTCTCCTCTGGTCTCTTTCTTCTCCTCTGGTCTCTTTCTTCTCCTCTGGTCTCCTCCTCTCCTCTGGTCTCCTCCTCTCCTCTGGTCTCCTCCTCTCCTCTGGTCTCCTCTCCTCTGGTCTCCTCCTCTCCTCTGGTCTCCTCCTCTCCTCTCCTCTGGTCTCCTCCTCTCCTCTGGTCTTGATGTTGGGGTAAATGTAAAAGTGATAAAGTTACTTATGTGTTGTTAAACATGAGTATGCATTCCAATAAAGTGTAATCTAGAAGGTCTGGTTGGCTCTGTTTCTTTACTGTTCTGTTTGTTGACTGCAGGCATGGCTCATTTACAGTTAAAGGACATTATTTTATGAAGTGTCTTGGTTAGTTTAAGATGTGTATATACATCTGTAGGCCATTGAAACCTGAAGGTCCTCAACATTCTGTCAAACATTGGACGACTGGGAAGGCATCCCCATGGCAACCTCAGCTGTGTGTGTGGTTAACACCGTCTATCGGAAACAGACAGTGAAGAGCGTCTACAAGTAAAATCCCCGCTGCACAGAAACGGACCACATCTGGGAGTAAACCTATACGAGTCTGAAACAGACATTACAACTCACACCCATGCAGGAGACCTGAGAGCAGGTGACGAGTAATACTGTACAGCAACCACAACTATGATCAAACGTCTATATGCAGAGCCGATCTATAAGCCTCAGAGGAGCAAGTTCTTTCAGGACGGAGTTCTCTCCATTAGAGAATTGGAGGCTGTCTGTATTGTTGGACACCCGTATAATGCCAGTGGTCTGTTGTGAGGGGCTGTCTGTACTGCTGGGGACCAGTATAACTCCACTGGTCTGTTGTCTGGCTGTCTGTACTGCTGGGGACCAGTATAACTCCACTGGTCTGTTGTCTGGCTGTCTGTACTGCTGGGGACCAGTATAACTCCACTGGTCTGTTGTCTGGCTGTCTGTACTGCTGGGGACCAGTATAATGCCACTGGTCTGTTGTGAGGGGCTGTCTGTACTGCTGGGGACCAGTATAACTCCACTGGTCTGTTGTCTGGCTGTCTGTACTGCTGGGGACCAGTATAACTCCACTGGTCTGTTGTCTGGCTGTCTGTACTGCTGGGGACCAGTATAACTCCACTGGTCTGTTGTCTGTCTGTCTGTACTGCTGGGGACCAGTATAACTCCACTGGTCTGTTGTCTGGCTGTCTGTACTGCTGGGGACCAGTATAACTCCACTGGTCTGTTGTCTGGCTGTCTGTACTGCTGGGGACCAGTATAACTCCACTGGTCTGTTGTGAGGGGCTGTCTGTACTGCTGGGGACCAGTATAACTCCACTGGTCTGTTGTGAGGCTGTCTGTACTGCTGGGGACCAGTATAACTCCACTGGTCTGTTGTCTGGCTGTCTGTACTGTTGGGGACCAGTATAACTCCACTGGTCTGTTGTCTGTACTGCTGGGGACCAGTATAACTCCACTGGTCTGTTGTCTGGCTGTCTGTACTGCTGGGGACCAGTATAACTCCACTGGTCTGTTGTCTGTACTGCTGGGGACCAGTATAACTCCACTGGTCTGTTGTCTGTACTGCTGGGGACCAGTATAACTCCACTGGTCTGTTGTCTGTACTGCTGGGGACCAGTATAACTCCACTGGTCTGTTGTGAGGGGCTGTCTGTACTGCTGGGGACCAGTATAACTCCACTGGTCTGTTGTCTGTACTGCTGGGGACCAGTATAACTCCACTGGTCTGTTGTCTGTACTGCTGGGGACCAGTATAACTCCACTGGTCTGTTGTGAGGGGCTGTCTGTACTGCTGGGGACCAGTATAACTCCACTGGTCTGTTGTCTGTACTGCTGGGGACCAGTATAACTCCACTGGTCTGTTGTGAGGGGCTGTCTGTACTGCTGGGGACCAGTATAACTCCACTGGTCTGTTGTGAGGGGCTGTCTGTACTGCTGGGGACCAGTATAACTCCACTGGTCTGTTGTCTGGCTGTCTGTACTGCTGGGGACCAGTATAACTCCACTGGTCTGTTGTCTGTACTGCTGGGGACCAGTATAACTCCACTGGTCTGTTGTCTGTACTGCTGGGGACCAGTATAACTCCACTGGTCTGTTGTCTGGCTGTCTGTACTGCTGGGGACCAGTATAACTCCACTGGTCTGTTGTCTGTACTGCTGGGGACCAGTATAACTCCACTGGTCTGTTGTCTGTACTGCTGGGGACCAGTATAACTCCACTGGTCTGTTGTCTGGCTGTCTGTACTGCTGGGGACCAGTATAACTCCACTGGTCTGTTGTCTGGCTGTCTGTACTGCTGGGGACCAGTATAACTCCACTGGTCTGTTGTGAGGGGCTGTCTGTACTGCTGGGGACCAGTATAACTCCACTGGTCTGTTGTCTGGCTGTCTGTACTGCTGGGGACCAGTATAACTCCACTGGTCTGTTGTCTGTACTGCTGGGGACCAGTATAACTCCACTGGTCTGTTGTCTGTACTGCTGGGGACCAGTATAACTCCACTGGTCTGTTGTCTGTACTGCTGGGGACCAGTATAACTCCACTGGTCTGTTGTGAGGCTGTCTGTACTGCTGGGGACCAGTATTCAAAAATATATTTACAGGACAAAATACATCACAACACTACATAAAGAGACCTAAGATGACAACATAGCATGGTAGCAACACAGCATGGTAGCAACACAACATGGTAGCAACACAACATGGTAGCAACACATGACAACATGGTAGCAACACAACATGGTAACAACACAGCATGGTAGCAACACAACATGGTAGCAACACATGACAACATGGTAGCAACACAACATGGTAGCAACACATGACAACATGGTAGCAACACAACATGGTAGCAACACATGACAACATGGTAGCAACACAACATGGTAGCAACACATGACAACATGGCAGCAACACAACATGGTAGCAACACATGACAACATGGCAGCAACACAACATGGCAGCAACACATGACAACATGGTAGCAACACAACATGGCAGCAACACATGACAACATAGCATGGCAGCAACACATGACAACATGGTAGCAACACAACATGGTAGCAACACATGACAACATGGTAGCAACACAACATGGTAGCAACACATGACAACATGGCAGCAACACAACATGGTAGCAACACATGACAACATGGCAGCAACACAACATGGCAGCAACACATGACAACATGGCAGCAACACAACATGGTAGCAACACAACATGGCAGCAACACATGACAACATGGTAGCAACACAACATGGTAGCAACACATGACAACATAGCATGGCAGCAACACATGACAACATGGTAGCAACACCAAACATTATTGGGCACAGACAACAGCACAAAGGTCAAGAAGGTAGAGACTACACTACATCACGCAAAGCAGCCACAACTGTCAGTAAGAGTGTCCATGATTGAGTCTTTGAATGAAGAGATAAAACTGTTCAGTTTGAGTGTTTGTTGCAGCTCGTTCGAGTCGCCAGCTGCAGCGAACTGAAAAGAGGAGCGACCCAGGGATGTGTTCGCTTTGGGGACCTTGAACAGATGGGGTGAAAGAGGAAACCAAGTCTAGATTTAACTTTAGCCTGCAGCTTTGATATGTGCTGAGAGAAGGACAGTGTACTTACTGTCTAGCCATACTCCCAAATGCGTGTATGAGGTGATGACCTCAGGCTCTAAACCCTCAGAGGTAGTAATAACACCTGTGGGGAGAGGGGCATTCTTCTTACCAAACCACATGACCTTTGTTTTGGAGTGGTTCAGAACAAGGTTAAGGGCTTAAGTTAAGGGTTAAGGGCTTAAGTTAAGGGTTAAGGGCTTAAGTTAAGGGTTAAGGGCTTAAGTTAAGGGTTAAGGGGCCACTACATACGTGTTTCCAGCAGCTGACTATGATGGATCAGAAGCTGCACTGAAGTCTAACAAGACAACCCCCACAATAGTTTAACAATACAGACCCATAATAGTCTAACAAGACAACCCCCACAATAGTTTAACAATACAGACCCATAATAGTCTAACAAGACAACCCCCACAATAGTTTAACAATACAGACCCATAATAGTCTAACAAGACAACCGCCACAATAGTTTAACAATACAGACCCATAATAGTCTAACAAGACAACCCCCACAATAGTTTAACAATACAGACCCATAATAGTCTAACAAGACAACCGCCACAATAGTTTAACAATACAGACCCATAATAGTCTAACAAGACAACCGCCACAATAGTTTAACAATACAGACCCATAATAGTCTAACAAGACAACCGCCACAATAGTTTAACAATACAGACCCATAATAGTCTAACAAGACAACCGCCACAATAGTTTAACAATACAGACCCATAATAGTCTAACAAGACAACCGCCACAATAGTTTAACAATACAGACCCATAATAGTCTAACAAGACAACCCCCACAATAGTTTAACAATACAGACCCATAATAGTCTAACAAGACAACCCCACAATAGTTTAACAATACAGACCCATAATAGTCTAACAAGACAACCGCCACAATAGTTTAACAATACAGACCCATAATAGTCTAACAACAAGACAACCCCACAATAGTTTAACAATACAGACCCATAATAGTCTAACAAGACAACCGCCACAATAGTTTAACAATACAGACCCATAATAGTCTAACAAGACAACCCCCACAATAGTTTAACAATACAGACCCATAATAGTCTAACAAGACAACCCCCAATAGTTTAACAATACAGACCCATAATAGTCTAACAAGACAACCCCCACAATAGTTTAACAATACAGACCCATAATAGTCTAACAAGACAACCGCCACAATAGTTTAACAATACAGACCCATAATAGTCTAACAAGACAACCGCCACAATAGTTTAACAATACAGACCCATAATAGTCTAACAAGACAACCGCCACAATAGTTTAACAATACAGACCCATAATAGTCTAACAAGACAACCGCCACAATAGTTTAACAATACAGACCCATAATAGTCTAACAAGACAACCGCCACAATAGTTTAACAATACAGACCCATAATAATCTAATAAGACAACCGCCACAATAGTTTAACAATACAGACCCATAATAGTCTAACAAGACAACCGCCACAATAGTTTAACAATACAGACCCATAATAGTCTAACAAGACAACCCCCACAATAGTTTAACAATACAGACCCATAATAGTCTAACAAGACAACCCCCACAATAGTTTAACAATACAGACCCATAATAGTCTAACAAGACAACCGCCACAATAGTTTAACAATACAGACCCATAATAGTCTAACAAGACAACCCCACAATAGTTTAACAATACAGACCCATAATAGTCTAACAAGACAACCCCCACAATAGTTTAACAATACAGACCCATAATAGTCTAACAAGACAACCCCCACAATAGTTTAACAATACAGACCCATAATAGTCTAACAAGACAACCGCCACAATAGTTTAACAATACAGACCCATAATAGTCTAACAAGACAACCGCCACAATAGTTTAACAATACAGACCCATAATAGTCTAACAAGACAACCCCCAATAGTTTAACAATACAGACCCATAATAGTCTAACAAGACAACCGCCACAATAGTTTAACAATACAGACCCATAATAGTCTAACAAGACAACCCCCACAATAGTTTAACAATACAGACCCATAATAGTCTAACAAGACAACCCCACAATAGTTTAACAATACAGACCCATAATAGTCTAACAAGACAACCGCCACAATAGTTTAACAATACAGACTCATAATAGTCTAACAAGACAACCCCCACAATAGTTTAACAATACAGACACATAATAGTCTAACAAGACAACCCCCACAATAGTTTAACAATACAGACCCATAATAGTCTAACAATACAGACCCATAATAGTCTAACAAGACAACCGCCACAATAGTTTAACAATACAGACCCATAATAGTCTAACAAGACAACCCCACAATAGTTTAACAATACAGACCCATAATAGTCTAACAAGACAACCCCCCCAATAGTTTAACAATACAGACCCATAATAGTCTAACAAGACAACCCCCACAATAGTTTAACAATACAGACCCATAATAGTCTAACAAGACAACCGCCACAATAGTTTAACAATACAGACCCATAATAGTCTAACAAGACAACCCCACAATAGTTTAACAATACAGACCCATAATAGTCTAACAAGACAACCGCCACAATAGTTTAACAATACAGACCCATAATAGTCTAACAAGACAACCGCCACAATAGTTTAACAATACAGACCCATAATAGTCTAACAAGACAACCCCCACAATAGTTTAACAATACAGACCCATAATAGTCTAACAAGACAACCCCCACAATAGTTTAACAATACAGACCCATAATAGTCTAACAAGACAACCGCCACAATAGTTTAACAATACAGACCCATAATAGTCTAACAAGACAACCGCCACAATAGTTTAACAATACAGACCCATAATAGTCTAACAAGACAACCGCCACAATAGTTTAACAATACAGACCCATAATAGTCTAACAAGACAACCCCCAATAGTTTAACAATACAGACCCATAATAGTCTAACAAGACAACCCCCACAATAGTTTAACAAAGAGACCCATAATAGTCTAACAAGACAACCCCACAATAGTTTAACAATACAGACCCATAATAGTCTAACAAGACAACCGCCACAATAGTTTAACAATACAGACCCATAATAGTCTAACAAGACAACCGCCACAATAGTTTAACAATACAGACCCATAATAGTCTAACAAGACAACCGCCACAATAGTTTAACAATACAGACCCATAATAGTCTAACAAGACAACCGCCACAATAGTTTAACAATACAGACCCATAATAGTCTAACAAGACAACCGCCACAATAGTTTAACAATACAGACCCATAATAGTCTAACAAGACAACCCCCACAATAGTTTAACAATACAGACCCATAATAGTCTAACAAGACAACCGCCACAATAGTTTAACAATACAGACCCATAATAGTCTAACAAGACAACCGCCACAATAGTTTAACAATACAGACCCATAATAGTCTAACAAGACAACCGCCACAATAGTTTAACAATACAGACCCATAATAGTCTGTCAATTTCTCTCAGCCAATCATCAGTCATTCAAATCAAATCAAATTGTATTGGTCACATACACATGGTTACCAGATGTTATTGGTCACATGGTTACCAGATGTTATTGGTCACATACACATGGTTACCAGATGTTATTGGTCACATGGTTACCAGATGTTATTGGTCACATGGTTACCAGATGTTATTGGTCACATGGTTACCAGATGTTATTGGTCACATGGTTACCAGATGTTATTGGTCACATGGTTACCAGATGTTATTGGTCACATACACATGGTTACCAGATGTTATTGGTCACATACACATTACATTACATTGAAGTCATTTAGCAGACGCTCTTATCCAGAGCGACTTACAAATTGGTGCATTCACCTTATGACATCCAGTGGAACAGCCACTTTACAATAGTGCATCTAAATCTTTTAAGGGGGGTGAGAAGGATTACTTTATCCTATCCTAGGTATTCCTTAAAGAGGTGGGGTTTCAGGTGTCTCCGGAAGGTGGTGATTGACTTCGCTGTCCTGGCGTCGTGAGGGAGTGTGTTCCACCATTGGGGAGCCAGAGCAGCGAACAGTTTTGACTGGGCTGAGCGGGAACTGTACTTCCTCAGTGGTAGGGAGGCGAGCAGGCCAGAGGTGGATGAACGCAGTGCCATTGTTTGGGTGTAGGGCCTGATCAGAGCCTGGAGGTACTGAGGTGCCGTTCCCCTCACAGCTCCGTAGGCAAGCACCATGGTCTTGTAGCGGATGCGAGCTTCAACTGGAAGCCAGTGGAGAGAGCGGAGGAGCGGGGTGACGTGAGAGAACTTGGGAAGGTTGAACACCAGACGGGCTGCGGCGTTCTGGATGAGTTGTAGGGGTTTAATGGCACAGGCAGGGAGCCCAGCCAACAGCGAGTTGCAGTAATCCAGACGGGAGATGACAAGTGCCTGGATTAGGACCTGCGCCGCTTCCTGTGTGAGGCAGGGTCGTACTCTGCGGATGTTGTAGAGCATGAACCTACAGGAACGGGCCACCGCCTTGATGTTAGTTGAGAACGACAGGGTGTTGTCCAGGATCACGCCAAGGTTCTTAGCGCTCTGGGAGGAGGACACAATGGAGTTGTCAACCGTGATGGCGAGATCATGGAACGGGCAGTCCTTCCCGGGAGGAAGAGCAGCTCCGTCTTGCCGAGGTTCAGCTTGAGGTGGTGATCCGTCATCCACACTGATATGTCTGCCAGACATAACACATGGTTAGCAGATGTTATTGGGTCACATACACATGGTTACCAGATGTTATTGGGTCACATACACATGGTTACCAGATGTTATTGGGTCACATACACATGGTTACCAGATGTTATTGGACACATACACATGGTTACCAGATGTTATTGGTCACATGGTTACCAGATGTTATTGGACACATACACATGGTTACCAGATGTTATTGGTCACATGGTTACCAGATGTTATTGGTCACATACACATGGTTAGCAGATGTTATTGGACACATACACATGGTTACCAGATGTTATTGGTCACATACACATGGTTACCAGATGTTATTGGTCACATACACATGGTTACCAGATGTTATTGGTCACATACACATGGTTACCAGATGTTATTGGACACATACACATGGTTACCAGATGTTATTGGACACATACACATGGTTAGCAGATGTTATTGGACACATACACATGGTTAGCAGATGTTATTGGACACATACACATGGTTAGCAGATGTTATTGGTCACATACACATGGTTACCAGATGGTATTGGTCACATGGTTACCAGATGTTATTGGTCACATGGTTACCAGATGTTATTGGTCACATACACATGGTTAGCAGATGTTATTGGTCACATACACATGGTTAGCAGATGTTATTGGTCACATACACATGGTTAGCAGATGTTATTGGTCACATGGTTACCAGATGTTATTGGGCACATACACATGGTTAGCAGATGTTATTGGACACATGGTTACCAGATGTTATTGGTCACATGGTTACCAGATGTTATTGGTCACATACACATGGTTAGCAGATGGTATTGGTCACATACACATGGTTAGCAGATGGTATTGGTCACATACACATGGTTAGCAGATGTTATTGGTCACATGGTTAGCAGATGTTATTGGTCACATGGTTACCAGATGTTATTGGTCACATGGTTACCAGATGTTATTGGTCACATACATATGGTTAGCAGATGTTATTGGTCACATACACATGGTTACCAGATGTTATTGGTCACATGGTTACCAGATGTTATTGGTCACATACACATGGTTACCAGATGTTATTGGTCACATGGTTACCAGATGTTATTGGTCACATACACATGGTTACCAGATGTTATTGGTCACATACACATGGTTACCAGATGTTATTGGTCACATACACATGGTTACCAGATGTTATTGGTCACATACACATGGTTACCAGATGTTATTGGTCACATACACATGGTTACCAGATGTTATTGGTCACATACACATGGTTAGCAGATGTTATTGGTCACATACACATGGTTACCAGATGTTATTGGTCACATACACATGGTTACCAGATGTTATTGGTCACATACACATGGTTACCAGATGTTATTGGACACATACACATGGTTACCAGATGTTATGGTCACATACACATGGTTACCAGATGTTATTGGTCACATGGTTAGCAGATGTTATTGGTCACATACACATGGTTACCAGATGTTATTGGTCACATACACATGGTTACCAGATGTTATTGGTCACATGGTTAGCAGATGTTATTGGTCACATACACATGGTTACCAGATGTTATTGGTCACATGGTTACCAGATGTTATTGGTCACATACACATGGTTACCAGATGTTATTGGTCACATGGTTACCAGATGTTATTGGTCACATACACATGGTTACCAGATGTTATTGGTCACATGGTTACCAGATGTTATTGGTCACATGGTTACCAGATGTTATTGGTCACATACACATGGTTAGCAGATGTTATTGGTCACATGGTTACCAGATGTTATTGGTCACATACACATGGTTAGCAGATGTTATTGGTCACATGGTTACCAGATGTTATTGGTCACATACACATGGTTACCAGATGTTATTGGTCACATGGTTACCAGATGTTATTGGTCACATGGTTACCAGATGTTATTGGTCACATACACATGGTTACCAGATGTTATTGGTCACATACACATGGTTAGCAGATGTTATTGGTCACATACACATGGTTACCAGATGTTATTGGTCACATACACATGGTTAGCAGATGTTATTGGTCACATACACATGGTTACCAGATGTTATTGGTCACATACACATGGTTACCAGATGTTATTGGTCACATACACATGGTTAGCAGATGTTATTGGTCACATGGTTACCAGATGTTATTGGTCACATGGTTAGCAGATGTTATTGGTCACATACACATGGTTACCAGATGTTATTGGTCACATACACATGGTTAGCAGATGTTATTGGTCACATGGTTAGCAGATGTTATTGGTCACATACGCATGGTTAGCAGATGTTATTGGTCACATGGTTACCAGATGTTATTGGTCACATACACATGGTTAGCAGATATTATTGGTCACATGGTTAGCAGATGTTATTGGTCACATACACATGGTTACCAGATGTTATTGGTCACATACACATGGTTAGCAGATGTTATTGGTCACATGGTTAGCAGATGTTATTGGTCACATGGTTAGCAGATGTTATTGGTCACATGGTTAGCAGATGTTATTGGTCACATGGTTAGCAGATGTTATTGGTCACATGGTTAGCAGATGTTATTGGTCACATGGTTAGCAGATGTTATTGGTCACATGGTTACCAGATGTTATTGGTCACATACACATGGTTAGCAAATGTTATTGGTCACATGCACATGGTTACCAGATGTTATTGGTCACATACACATGGTTAGCAGATGTTATTGGTCACATACACATGGTTACCAGATGTTATTGGTCACATGGTTAGCAGATGTTATTGGACACATACACATGGTTACCAGATGTTATTGGACACATACACATGGTTAGCAGATGTTATTGGTCACATGGTTAGCAGATGTTATTGGTCACATGGTTAGCAGATGTTATTGGACACATACACATGGTTACCAGATGTTATTGGACACATACACATGGTTACCAGATGTTATTGGTCACATGGTTACCAGATGTTATTGGACACATACACATGGTTAGCAGATGTTATTGCGAGTGTAGCATAATGCTTGTGCTTCTACATGTGTGTAAGTGCTGTGCTTGTTGAGTATCCTTCCCTATCAGCATGCTGAAAGTCTGTTTGTCTATTTGTTTACAAATAGCATTGTATCTGGTCAAACACCTTTTTTCCTACAGTTTACAAAGTGTTGGTAACAGTCTGATTGGTCGGCTATTTTACCCAGCAATGGGGGCTTTACTATTCTTGGGTAGCAGAATGACTTGGTTCCCTCCAGGCCTCCAGGCCTGGAGATGCACACTTTCTAGTAGGCTTAAATTGAAAATATGGCAAATAGGAGTGGCAATATTGTCCCCTATCATCCTCAGTCATTTTCCATCCAAGTTGTTAGACCCCGGTGGCTTGTCTTTGTTGATAAACAATCTTTTGTTCACCTCTTCCACACTGACTTTACGGAATTCAAAAGTATAATTCTAGTCTCTCATAATTTGGTCAGATATACTTGGATGTATAGTGGCAGTGTTTGTTGCTGGCATGTCATGTTGGCAATATCAGTGGGTTTTGTAGCTTCTGTAGCTCAGTTGGTAGAGCATGGCGCTTGTAACGCCAGGGTAGTGGGTTCGATTCCCGGGACCACCCATACGTAGAATGTATGCACACATGACTGTAAGTCGCTTTGGATAAAAGCGTCTGCGAAATGGCATATATTGTAATGAATGAACCATCTGATTCAATGAATGATGGAGCTGAGTTATCTTTTTTCCCAACATTTCATTTAAGGTGCCCCAAAGCTTTTTTACTATCGTTCTTTATTTCATTTATCTTGGTTTCACAGTGTAGTTTCTTCTTTTTATTCAGTTTTATTCAGTTTAGTCACATGATTTCTCAATGTGCAGTACGTTTAACAATGGCTTGTGCAGCCAGACTTATGTGCCATTCCTTTTGCCTCATCCCTCTCAACCATAAAACATTTTTAATTCCTCATTAATCTAATGGGATTTACCAGTTGTTACAGTCCTTTTCTTAATGGATGCGTGCTTATTAGTAACTGGGATAAGACAATTTCATAAATGTGTTTAGTATACAGTCTGTTTGCTCCTCATTACACACCACGGACCAACAAATATTCTTTACATCAACAACATATGAATCACTACAAAACGTATTGTATGACCTCTTATACACTATATTAGGCCCAGCCTGACCTCTTATACACTATATTAGGCCCAGCCTGACCTCTTATATACTATATTAGGCCCAGCCTGACCTCTTATATACTATATTAGGCCCAGCCTGACCTCTTATACACTATATTAGGCCCAGCCTGACCTCTGATACACTATATTAGGCCCAGCCTGACCTCTTATACACTATATTAGGCCCAGCCTGACCTCTGATACACTATATTAGGCCCAGCCTGACCTCTTATACACTATATTAGGCCCAGCCTGACCTCTGATACACTATATTAGGCCCAGCCTGACCTCTTATACACTATATTAGGCCCAGCCTGACCTCTTATACACTATATTAGGCCCAGCCTGACCTCTTATACACTATATACACTATATTAGGCCCAGCCTGACCTCTTATACACTATATTAGGCCCAGCCTGACCTCTTATATACAGCTATATACACTAGGCCCAGCCTGACCTCTTATACACTATATTAGCCTAGGCCCAGCCTGACCTCTTATACACTATATTAGGCCCAGCCTGACCCTCTGATACACTATATTAGGCCCAGCCTGACCTCTTATACACTATATTAGGCCCAGCCTGACCTCTGATACACTATATTAGGCCCAGCCTGAGCTCTGATACACTATATTAGGCCCAGCCTGACCTCTTATACACTATATTAGGCCCAGCCTGATCTCTTATACACTATATTAGGCCCAGCCTGACCTCTGATACACTATATTAGGCCCAGCCTCTTATACACTATATTAGGCCCAGCCTCTTATACACTATATTAGGCCCAGCCTGACCTCTGATACACTATATTAGGCCCAGCCTGACCTCTTATACACTATATTAGGCCCAGCCTGACCTCTTATACACTAGATTAGGCCCAGCCTCTTATACACTATATTAGGCCCAGCCTGACCTCTTATACACTATATTAGGCCCAGCCTGACCTCTGATACACTATATTAGGCCCAGCCTGACCTCTTATACACTATATTAGGCCCAGCCTTTGGAGCTTTGCTTTTCCTAGGTATGGCTACTATATTGTGATCACTACATCTGATGGATCTGGATTCTGCCTTAAAGCACATTTCATGAATACATCAATACATGTGGATGATTTCATTCCTGTGCTGTTTGTAACTACCCTGGTAGGTTGACTGATAACCTGAACCAGGTTGCAGGCACTGGCTACAGTTTGAATCTTTTTCTTTAGTGGGCAGCTTGATGATAGTCAGTCAGTATTAGTCACCCGGAAAATGTTGATATCCCATACATTTTCAAGCATTTCACACTTGTCATCCAGATACTGACTGTTAGCACTTGGTGGTCTATAGCAGCTTCCCACCAGAATGGGCTTTAGTTGAGGCAGATTAACCTGTAGCCATATTACTTCAACAGTATTTAACATGAGATTCTCTCTAATCTTTACAGGAATGTTGTTCTGAATATAAACATCAACACCTCCACTATTGGCATTTCTGTATTTTCTGTAAATGTTATAGCCTTGTATTGCTGCCACTGTATCACCAAAGGTATTATCTATGTGAGTTTCAGAGATACTCAGAATATGAATGTCATCTGTTACTAGCAAATGATTGATTTCATGAACCTTGTTTCTTAAGCTACATATGTTAACGTGGGCTATTTTGAGCATTTTTCTTCCGGGATGCTTACCGTTTTCATTGCTTTACTGTGAAGCTTAGCAGCAGTAGATGTGCTCATGTTATTTCTGTTAGTGCAGGGTGAGAACCTAGCATCACAATGGTAGGGATTAACTGAGCTGGGCGTGAGTCATTAAGTCATTGTTTCAACGTAGCCTTATAATGCTGTGAAGCTTAGCAGCAGTAGATGTGCTCATGTTATTTATGTTATGTACCTCTTTAAGGAATACCTAGGATAGGATAAGTAATCCTTCTCACCCCCCTTTAAGATTTAGATGCACTATTGTAAAGTGACTGTTCCACTGGATGTCATAAGGTGAATGCACCAATTTGTAAGTCGCTCTGGATAAGAGCGTCTGCTAAATGACTTAAATGAATGTAAATGTTATGTTAGTGCAGGGTGAGCTGCACACGGTAGACTTCCTATAGGACACACCACCCCAGTGCTAACAGTATAACTCTGGTTCATAGACACATGATTACTGCATACAACAGCTGTAGGATCAGCTGAGGCATTCAGCGCAGTTAGAGGGACATACATTAGGTTACACTGTGTCTACTAACCCCTGGTATAATGTACATTTGCTGAAGCATTATGACAATTCAGCGACACAATGGTAGGGATTAACTGAGCTGGGCTTGAGTCATTAAGTCATTGTCTCAACGCAGCCTTATAATGCTGTGAAAGGATCCAGGAATCCAAATGATTTGGGTGGATCCAATCCTCCTCATAAAATGTGTTTTGTTTCCAAAAGGCATCGAAATGGTCAACTAAGAGAGAGATGACTGCTATAGCGTTCGATGTGTTCAAGTAGTAGGCACTACGGCCCCAGACACAGGCCCCAGACACAGGCCCCAGACACAGGCCCCAGACACAGGCCCCAGACACAGGCCCCAGACACAGGCCCCAGACACAGGCAGCAGACACAGGCCCCAGACACAGGCCGCAGACACAGGCAGCAGACACAGGCCCCAGACACAGGCCCCAGACACAGGCAGCAGACACAGGCCGCAGACACAGGCAGCAGACACAGGCCCCAGACACAGGCCGCAGACACAGGCAGCAGACACAGGCCCCAGACACAGGCCGCAGACACAGGCCCCAGACACAGGCCCCAGACACAGGCCGCAGACACAGGCCCCAGACACAGGCCCCAGACACAGGCCGCAGACACAGGCCCCAGACACAGGCAGCAGACACAGGCTCCAGACACAGGCTCCAGACACAGGCAGCAGACACAGGCAGCAGACACAGGCCCCAGATACAGGCCCCAGACACAGGCCCCAGACACAGGCCCCAGACACAGGCCGCAGACACAGGCAGCAGACACAGGCAGCAGACACAGGCAGCAGACACAGGCCCCAGACACAGGCAGCAGACACAGGCAGCAGACACAGGCCCCAGACACAGGCCCCAGACACAGGCCCCAGACACAGGCCCCAGACAGAGGCAGCAGAAACAGGCTCCAGACACAGGCAGCAGACACAGGCAGCAGACACAGGCCCCAGATACAGGCCCCAGACACAGGCCCCAGACACAGGCCGCAGACACAGGCAGCAGACACAGGCAGCAGACACAGGCCGCAGACACAGGCCGCAGACAGGCCGCAGACACAGGCCGCAGACAGGCCGCAGACACAGGCCGCAGACACAGGCCGCAGACACAGGCAGCAGACACAGGCCGCAGACACAGGCCGCAGACACAGGCAGCAGACACAGGCCCCAGACACAGGCCCCAGACACAGGCCGCAGACACAGGCCCCAGACACAGGCCCCAGACACAGGCCGCAGACACAGGCCCCAGACACAGGCAGCAGACAGAGGCAGCAGACACAGGCTCCAGACACAGGCAGCAGACACAGGCAGCAGACACAGGCCCCAGATACAGGCCCCAGACACAGGCCCCAGACACAGGCCCCAGACACAGGCCGCAGACACAGGCAGCAGACACAGGCAGCAGACACAGGCAGCAGACACAGGCCCCAGACACAGGCAGCAGACACAGGCAGCAGACACAGGCCCCAGACACAGGCCCCAGACACAGGCCCCAGACACAGGCAGCAGACAGAGGCAGCAGACACAGGCTCCAGACACAGGCAGCAGACACAGGCAGCAGACACAGGCCCCAGATACAGGCCCCAGACACAGGCCCCAGACACAGGCCCCAGACACAGGCCGCAGACACAGGCAGCAGACACAGGCAGCAGACACAGGCAGCAGACACAGGCAGCAGACACAGGCAGCAGACACAGGCCCCAGACACAGTCCGCAGACACAGGCAGCAGACACAGGCCGCAGACACAGGCCGCAGACACAGGCAGCAGACACAGGCAGCAGACACAGGCAGCAGACACAGGCCGCAGACACCGGCCGCAGACACACGCAGCAGACACAGGCCCCAGACACAGGCCCCAGACACAGGCCGCAGACACAGGCAGCAGACACAGGCAGCAGACACAGGCCGCAGACACAGGCAGCAGACACAGGCCCCAGACACAGGCAGCAGACACAGACCCCAGACACAGGCCCCAGACACAGGCAGCAGACACAGGCCCCAGACACAGGCCCCAGACACAGGCCGCAGACACAGGCAGCAGACACAGGCCGCAGACACACGCCGCAGACACAGGCCGCAGACACAGGCAGCAGACACAGGCCGCAGACACAGGCCGCAGACAGGCCGCAGACACAGGCCGCAGACACAGGCCGCAGACACAGGCCGCAGACACAGGCCGCAGACACAGGCCGCAGACACAGGCAGCAGACACAGGCCGCAGACACAGGCAGCAGACACAGGCAGCAGACACAGGCAGCAGACACAGGCCGCAGACACAGGCCGCAGACACAGGCCGCAGACACAGGCCGCAGACACAGGCAGCAGACACAGGCCGCAGACACAGGCCCCAGACACAGGCAGCAGACACAGGCAGCAGACACAGGCCGCAGACACAGGCAGCAGACACAGGCCGCAGTAGAAGTAGATACAGCTCCTACAGAACACAGGCCGCAGCGAAGTAGATACAGCTTCTACAGAAGCGAAGTAGATACAGCTCCTACAGAAGCAAAGTAGATACAGCTCCTACAGAAGTGAAGTAGATACAGCTCCTACAGAAGCAAAGTAGATACAGCTCCTACAGAAGCGAAGTAGATACAGCTCCTACAGAAGCGAAGTAGATACAGCTCCTACAGAAGTGAAGTAGATACAGCTCCTACAGGAGCGAAGTAGATACAGCTCCTACAGAAGCGAAGTAGATACAGCTCCTATAGGAGCGAAGTAGATACAGCTCCTACAGAAGCGAAGTAGATACAGCTCCTACAGGAGCGAAGTAGATACAGCTCATACAGAAGCGAAGTAGATACAGCTCCTACAGAAGTGAAGTAGATACAGCTCCTACAGAAGTGAAGTAGATACAGCTCCTACAGAAGCGAAGTAGATACAGCTCCTACAGAAGTGAAGTAGATACAGCTCCTACAGAAGTGAAGTAGATACAGCTCCTACAGGAGCGAAGTAGATACAGCTCCTACAGGAGCGAAGTAGATACAGCTCCTACAGAAGCGAAGTAGATACAGCTCCTACAGGAGCGAAGTAGATACAGCTCCTACAGGAGCGAAGTAGATACAGCTCCTACAGGAGCGAATTAGATACAGCTCCTACAGAAGCGAAGTAGATACAGCTCCTACAGGAGCGAAGTAGATACAGCTCCTACAGAAGTGAAGTAGATACAGCTCCTACAGGAGCGAAGTAGATACAGCTCCTACAGAAGTGAAGTAGATACAGCTCCTACAGGAGCGAAGTAGATACAGCTCCTACAGAAGTGAAGTAGATACAGCTCCTACAGAAGTGAAGTAGATACAGCTCATACAGAAGCTGGAACCGTTCATTTGAACTTCACAAAAACAATTTCGGTATTCGTATTTAATGAATAACGGTTTTGTTTTATTCAAAAATAACAAACCAAGTGTTTTCCAGCATCTGGAATCGTGTCGAAGAACTTGAGAACAGAAGGATAAGGATTTGGGTTTGACGACAGGCACGAATTCGAAATTGAATGAACCCATCGCAGTTTAACCTGATGAGAAAAGGCCCCCTCATCCGCTTCTTACGATCTACAGCCCGGGACAAGGTACTTAAAGCAGCGAAAGAAAAGAGGGATGTTCAGTGGGAAGACTGCCGGCAGTCTTTTTTCTCCCGGACCTGTCAAGGAACTGGCAATGAAGAGGAAGAAGTTTGCAACGGCGAAGAAACAATTACACGAGAAGAACATCAGGCGCACAGTAGCTTTCCCAGAGACCCGGCTCTTCACTTGGAAGGAAAAGAAAATGATTTTCAAGGACAACGTGGAGGCAGAGAAATGATTGTTAGAGAGAGGGTGTTTAGCCTTGATAGACAAAATGAGACAAGGTAAAATATAACTGGAATTGTATACTGTTTACTATACAAATGAAGGGAGCCTATATGTTTGCGGGACTCTGGGAGCTTTTCAAGGGCCTCATGGACCATAAGGAAATTTGAGTTGAGACTGCATGTTATCTTCTGTAGCATCAAAGACAATTGATCGATTGACTCATCGAGAAGCAATGTTACATTCCTAGTTGTTTTATTTTCGGATTGGTTTTCTATGTTTATTTACACTGTTTTATCGTACAGCTGGAGCATATATTGTGACATGTTATATAATGCTGTTCATTAGAGTTGTCACCTTAAAACTTCTCAGAGTAAATATGGCTAATGGTTATGTAAACATCATCTCTTGGAATATATATACAGTTGAAGTCGGAAGTTAAAATACACCTTAGCCAAGTAAAACATTCCCTGTCTTAGGTCAGTAAGGATCACCACTTTATTTTAAGAATGTGAAATGTCAGAATAATCATAGAGAGAATGATTTATTTCAGCTTTTATTTCTTTCATCACATTCCCAGTGGGTCAGAAGTTTACATACCCAATTAGTATTTTGTAGCATTAGCTTTAAATTGTTTAACTCGAGTCAAACGTTTCGGGAAGCCTTCCACAAGCTTCCCACAATAAATTGGGTGAATTTTGGCCCATTCCCCTGACAGAGCTGGTGTAACTGAGTCAGATTTGTAGGCCTCCTTGCTCGCACACGCTTTTTCAGTTCTGCCCACAAATGTTCTATAGGGTTGAGGTCAGGGCTTTGTGATGGCCACTCCAATATCTTGACTTTGTTGTCCTTAAGCCATTTTGCCACAACTTTGAAAGTATGCTTGGGGTCTTGTCCATTTGGAAGACCCATTTGCGACCAAGCTTTAACTTCCTGACTGATGTCTTGAGTTGTTGCTTCAATATATCCACATCATTTTCTTTTGTCATCTTGCCATCCATTTTGTGAAGTGCACCAGTCCCTCCTGCAGCAAAGCACCCCTACAGCATGATGCTGCAACCGCCGTACTTCATGGTTGGGATGGTGTTCTTCGGCTTGCAAGCCTCCCCTTTTTCCTCCAAACATAACGATGGTCATTATGGCCAAACAGTTCTATTTGTGTTTCATCAGACCAGAGGACATTTCTCCAAAAAGTACAATCTTTGTCCCCATGTGCAGTTGCAAACCATAGTCTGGCGTTTTTATGGCGGTTTTGGAGCAGTGGCTTCTTCCTTGCTGAGTGGACTTTCTGAGTGGTCGATACAGGACTTTACTGTGGATATAAATACTTTTGTACCTGTTCCCTTCAGCATCTTCACAAGGTCCTTTGCTGTTGTTCTGGGATTGATTTTCACTTTTCGCACCAAAGTACGTTCATCTCTAGGAGACAGAACGTGTCTCCTTCCTGAGCGGTATGACGGCTGCGTGGGTCCATGGTGTTTATACTTGCGTACTATTGTTTTTACATACGAACATGGTACCTTCAGGCGTTTGGAAATTGCTCCCAAGGATGAACCAGACTTGAGGTCTTGGCTGATTTCTTTTGGTTTCCCATGATGTGAAGCAAAGCGTCATAGAGTTTGAAGGTAGGCCTTGAAATACATCCACAGGTACACCTCCAATTGACTCAAATGATGTCAATTAGCCTATCAGAAGCTTCTAAAGCCATGGCATCATTTTCAGGAATTTTCCAAGCTGTTTAAAGGCACAGTCAACTTAGTGTATGTAAACTTCTGACCCACTGGAATTGTGATACAGTGAATTATAACTGAAATAATCTGTCTGTAAACAATTGTTGGAAAAATGACTTTTGTCATTGTCACTCTCTGACCATAGAGAGCCCTTGGTTCTCTATGGTGTAGTAGGTCAGGGCGTGACTAGGGGTGTTCTAGCTCAATATTTCTATGTTGGTGTTTTGTGTGGTTCCCAATTAGAGACAGCTGGTAAATCATATTTAGGTAGCCATTTCCCACCTGTGTTTGTGGGATATTGTTTTGTGTTTGTGGGATATTGTTTTGTGTTTGTGGGATATTGTTTTGTGTTTGTGGGATATTGTTTTGTGTTTGTGGGATATTGTTTTGTGTTTGTGGGATATTGTTTTGTGTTTGTGGGATATTGTTTTGTGTTTGTGGGATATTGTTTTGTGTTTGTGGGATATTGTTTTGTGTTTGTGGGATATTGTTTTGTGTTTGTGGGATATTGTTTTGTGTTTGTGGGATATTGTTTTGTGTTTGTGGGATATTGTTTTGTGTTTGTGGGATATTGTTTTGTGTTTGTGGGATATTGTTTTGTGTTTGTGGGATATTGTTTTGTGTTTGTGGGATATTGTTTCACGTTTCGTTATTGGTGTATTGTTTTTGTTTAAAGTTTCACCGTAATAAAGATGTGGAACTTCAATCACGCTGCGCCTTACGACGGTCCGCTCATTACGACGATGATTGTGACAGTCATGCACAAGGTAGATGTCCTAACCGACTGGCCAAAACTATAGTTTGTTAATAAGAAATTTGTGGAGTGGTTGAAAAACAAGTTTTAATGACTCCAACATAAGCGTATGTAAACTTCCGACTTCAACTGTACATATACTACCCTCAACTAACCGGTGCCCCGCACATTGACTCTGTACCGGTACCCCACTGTATATATAGTCTTGCTATTGTTATTTTACTGCCTCTCTTTAATTACTTGTTACTTTTATCTCTTATTTTTATCCATATTTTTTAAAACTGTTGGTTAGGGGCTCGTAAGTAAGCATTTCACTGTAAGGTCCTGTCGTATTCAATTTGATTTGATTGTCCTTCCCCACAGAGAATATGACTTCATAGCTGGGAGAATAAAACACTTTATAAATCCAATGCAATTAAGTCACTGATTAACCATAAACTGTTTTTCCACCTGGTATTCTAGAACCCACCTCACAAGTCTCCGAGGACGTAATGTTACCATGGAAACTGGAGAAACAAAGTGTTGCTAAGATGGGTTGGTATCCTACTCACTCTTCAAGGCCAAATCAAACCTCCTCCTTTCTCTCTATTTTCTCAAACTTTAATGTTCTCTCTCTCTCTTCTCTCTCTGTTTCACTCCCTCTCTCTTCTCTCTCTTCTTTCTCTGTTTCACTCCCTCTCTCTTCTCTCTCTGTTTCACTCCCTCTCTCTTCTCTCTCTCTTCTCTCTCTGTTTCACTCTCTCTCTCTTCTCTCTCTGTTTCACTCCCTCTCTCTTCTCTCTCTTCTCTCTCTGTTTCACTCCCTCTCTCTTCTCTCTCTTCTCTCCTTTCTCTGTTTCACTCCCTCTCTCTTCTCTCTCTTCTCTCTCTGTTTCACCCCCTCTCTCTTCTCTCTCTTCTTTCTCTGTTTCACTCCCTCTCTCTTCTCTCTCTTCTCTCTCTGTTTCACTCCCTCTCTTCTCTCTCTTCTCTCTCTGTTTCACTCCCTCTCTTCTCTCTCTTCTCTCTCTGTTTCACTCCCTCTCTTCATTCTCTCTTTCACTCTCTCTCGTTCCCTTTCACTCCTTCATTCTCTCGTTCCTTTTCTCTCCTTCATTCTCTCTTTCACTCTCTCTCGTTCCCTTTCACTCCTTCATTCTCTCTTTCACTCTCTCTCGTTCCCTTTCACTCCTTCATTCTCTCTTTCACTCTCTCTCGTTCCCTTTCTCTCCTTCATTCTCTCATCTTGCTCTTCAGTCAAATTTCAATCAAATTAATTTATAACGCCCTTCTTACATCAGCTGATATCTCAAAGTGCTGTACAGAAACCCAGCCTAAAACCCCAAACTGCAAGCAATGCAGGTGTAGAAGAACGGTGGCTAGGAAAAACTCCTTAGAAATGCCGGGACCAAGGAAGAAACCTAGAGTGGAACCAGGCTATGTGGGTGGCCAGTCCTCTTCTGGCTGTGCGGGTGGAGATTATAACAGAACATGGCCAAGATGTTCAAATGTTCATAAATGACCAGCAGGGTCAAATAATAATAATCACAGTAGTTGTCGAGGGTGCAACAAGTCAGCTCCTGCTGTCTCTAGAGAGTTGAAAACAGCAGGTCTGGGACAGGTAGCACGTCCGGTGAACAGGTCAGGGTTCCATAGCCGCAGACAGAATAATTGAAACTGGAGCAGCAGCACGATCAGGTGGACTGGGGACAGCAAGGAGTCATCAGGCCATCAGGCCTGAGGCATGGTCCTAGGCTCAGGTCCTCTGAGAGAGAGAAAAAGAGAGAGAGAAAAAAAGAGAGAGAGAATTAGAGAGAGCATACTTAAATTCACACAGGACACTGGATAAGACAGGATAAATACTCCAGATATAACAGACTGACCCTAGCCCCTGACACAAACTACTGCAGCATAAATACTGGAGGCTGAGACAGGAGGGGTCGGGAGACACTGTGGCCCCATCCGACGATTCCCCGGACAGGGCCAAACAGGCAGGATATAACCCCACCCACTTTGCCAAAGCACAGCCCCCATATCACTAGAGGGATATCTTCAACCACCAACTTACTATTCTGAGACAAGGCCGAGTGTAGCCCACGGAGATCTCCCCCACTGCACAACCCAAGCGGGGGCGCCAACCCGGACAGGAAGATCACGTCAGTGACTCAACCCACTCAAGTGACGCACCCCTCCTAGGGACGGCATGGAAGAGCACCAGTAAGCCAGTGACTCAGCCGCTGTAATAGGGTTGGAGGCAGAGAATCCCAGTGGAAAGAGGGGAACCGGCCAGGCAGAGACAGCAAGGGCGGTTTGTTGCTCCAGTGCCTTTCCGTTCACCTTCCCACTCCTGGGCCAGACTACACTCAATCATAGGACCCACTGAAGAGATGAGTCTTCAATAAAGAATATAAGGTCGAGACCGAGTCTGCGTCTCTCACATGGGTAGGCAGACCGTTCCATAAAAATGTAGCTCTATAGGAGAAAGCCCTGCATCCAGCCATTTGCTTAGAAATTCTTGGGACAATAAGGAGGCCTGCGTCTTGTGACCGTAGCGTACTTGCAGGTATGTACGGCAGGACCAAATCAGAGAGATAGGTAGGAGCAAGCCCATGTAATGCTTTGTCGGTTAGCAGTAAAACCTTGAAATCAGCCCTTGCCTTAACAGGAAGCCAGTGTAGAGAGGCTAGCACTGGAGTAATATGATCAAATGTTTTGGATCTAGTCAGGATTCTAGCAGACGTATTTAGCTCTAACTGAAGTTTATTCAGTGCTTTATCCGGGTAGCCGGAAAGTAGAGCATTGCAGTAGTCTAACCTAGAAGTGACAAAAGCATAGATACCTTTTTCTGCAGCATTTTTGGACAGAAGGTTTCAGATTTTTGCAATGTTACGTAGATGGAATGTTACGTATGTTTGTCAAAAGAGAGATCAGAGTCCAGAGTAACGCTGAGGTCCTTCAGTTTTATTTGAGACGACTGTACACCATCAATTGTCAGATTCAACAGAAGATCATTTGGTTTTTTGGGCTCTAGAACAACCATCTCTGTTTTGTCCGTAAGTAAAAATTTTGCCGCCATCCACTTCCTTATGTTTATTATGTTCAACATAGGAGGGCCAAGCACAGGAAGCAGCTCTTTCAGTAGTTTAGTTGGAATAGGGCTCAGTATGCAGCTTGAAGGTTTAGAGGCCATGATTATGTTCCTCAATGTGTCAATATATATAGTATTAAAACATTCAGACTCAGAACAACTGGGCTTTGGAGGAATATGCAGATTTAAAGAGTGTAGTGGGTGCGAAATCAGGCGCAGGAAGCAGAGAGTTCAGGGTAGTGCTATATCGTTTAATGTACAAAAACGGTGAACATACACCAACCCCCCGGAACACAGGGCGCACACCAAAAACAAATGCCCCAAACACTGGGGACTTAAACAGTCCAGCAAAACCCAAGAACATGGGCAAACCGAGACACACAGACGTGTGACAATAACCAAAAAGAATTCCCTTGGGAGATAATACGGTCGCATTTGATTGAGAGGAATCAATAGATCAAGTGAACAAAAGGGCTTGAGTTCCTGCATGCTGTTACAATTACACCATGAGACGTTAATCATGAAACACCTCTTCCGTTTTTCTTCCCGGAAAGATTCCTGTCGGCGCGACACACAAAGAATCCAGGTGGCTGTACCGACTCTGACAGCGTATCCCGAGAGAGCCATGTTTCCATGAAACAGAGTATGTTACAATCCCTGATGTCTCTCTGGAAAGCAACCCTTGCCCTAATAACATCTACCTTGTTGTCAAGAGAGTGGACATTAGCAAGTAATGTACTCGGAAGCGTTGGGTGGTGTGCGCGCATCCAAAGTCTGACCAGAAGACTGCTCCATCTACCTCTTCTCCAGCGCCATTGTTTGGGTCAGCCTCCAGAGTCCAATGTCGGTGAGCTTTACACCACTCCAACCGATGCTTGGTATTGCACATGGTGATCTTCGGCTTGTGTGCGGCTGCTTGGCCATGGAAACCCATTTTATGAAGCTCCCGACGAACAGTTCTTGTGCTGATGTTGCATCCAGAGGCAGTTTGGAACTCGGTAGTGAGTGTTGCAACTGAGGACAGATCATTTTGATGCACTATGCGCTTAAGCACTCAGGGGTCCCTTTCTGTGAGCTTGTGTGACCTGTCACTTCACGGTTAAGCTGCTGTTGCTCCTAAACACTTCCACTTCACAATAACAGCACTTAGTTGACTGGGGCAACTCTAACAGGGCAGAAATTTGACGAACTGACTTGTTGGAAAGGTGGCATCCTATAATGGTGCCACGTTGAAAGTCACTGAGCTCTTCAGTAAGGTCATGTTTGAGTTGAGTTTATTTTGTTTGTACAGGGACAGTGCACATTAATCAACGTGTCAGTAAAAGTGACGGTTTTAGCCAGCCGGCTAATTTTCAACCGCAGTCCCTGGACAGGTTATTTAAAACAATTACAATATAGACAATAGCACCATAGACATAGCAACATAGCAACATAGGACAAGCAAGACATAGCATACAGACAGAGCAACATAGGACAAGCAAGACGTAGCATACAGACAGAGCAACATAGGACAAAAGAAAGAACAACATACGACAAAATTCAGACAGAGAAACATAAAAAAAGGCAGCACGACAAAATTCATAAAAGCAACAAAGTAGTTTCCACACCTCACAAGCTACAGACAACATGACAACATGGGACCATGTTCACAAATCTGATTGACCTTTAGCCATGTCTTCATGTTCACTAGGGACCATGTTTCATGTTCACTAGTCTGATTGACCTTTAGCCATGTCTTCATGTTCACTAGTCTGATTGACCTTTAGCCATGTCTTCATGTTCACTATGTGAAAGTGTCTTCATGACTAGTCTGTTGACCTGCCATGTTATGCAATATGTGTCTGATAGGTGGTGCAGTGTATTCCAGACATGGGAAGCTCTCACAGAGAAAACGGATTTACTAAAAGTGTTTTTCCTTACGGGAACCATACAGTTACCTCTCTAATGGCAGACCTTGTGGATCTGCTGCCATATGTCTGGGTTTTCTGTTTGACAAAACAGGCCAGGCCATTTAGGATCTTGAATAGAAGACGTGTCGGTGTATTGCACAAGATTTTCCCAACTCAGGAGCTCATGCTTTCTGAGGATGTAACAGTGATGATGGCTATTGGGCTTCCTATCAAGGACTTTGAGAGCCTGTTTGTAGACAGACTGAATAGGTTTTAATGTTGTACAACAAGCTTGGGCCCAACTAGTCAAGCAGTATGTTAACTGGGGAGTATCATAGATTTGAAGTACAGTTTTGCTACCTCTGTAGTCAAACAATTTCATATAAATCGTAAATTAGCTAGGTTTAATTTGGTTATCTGAATTACCTTTTTCACATGCTTTTTAAAAGAGAGGTTGGAATCAAGTATGATGCCAATGTACTTAAAATCAGATACCACCTGGAGCTTCTCCCCTGACACACAGACATCTGGCTCATTAGCATCTGTTGCCCTCTTTGTGAAGAACATGCAAACTGTTTTTTTCACATTGAGATGCAAACACGAGTCACTGAGCCACTTTGTAACCTGGACCATTACAGTAGTGAGTTCTTGTGCAGCTTGTTGTTTGCTCTTTGCATGCACATATATCACTGTAGATGTCTACGGTCTTCAGCGAAGTCCAGCCAGCGATACAGGATGCAGTCACCTCAAAACAAAAGGCACTACGGGAGATGACATCCAAAGGTTTAAGAGGAACAGCACTTTGATAAATAATATCACCATAATCTAGAACAGATGAAAAGGTTGACTGAATGATCTGCTTCCCACTGCTTAGAGAAAGACACAATCTGTTTCTGTGGAAAAGCCAACTTTAAATATTTGATTCTTAAAGAGCTCATATGTTTTTTAAACATCAAATATAAATTCAAGTTTACGGGAAAAAGTTCAATTGGAGAACCATCTAATGAGTGAACATGTAGTGAATATGAAACGTTCTTAGGAGAGTTTAAAAACAAAGGTATTTAGTTTTGCCCATATTAAGCATACGTTTTAAATTAGCAAGGGATTCCCTCATAGCAATAAAATGTAATTGTAGTTTTGACACAGCCAGATCAACAGTCAGGGTAATATCATACATAATAGTATCATTCACATGTAGATGAAGTAAAGATTTTAACAGATTGACCAATGGTGTGCATGTAAATAGTGAAAAGAACATTTCCCAAAATCGACCTGTGGTGCAACTATATGTACTTCAAGAAATTCATACTAAACCCCATCAATCACCAATGGCCTGAGTTGTGTAATCATGAATCCATGAACAGGCGTCAGAGCTCAGGCCTATCGAGGACAACTTAATCAATGAAATAGAATGATCAAGAGTATCAAAAGCTTTTGATAGGTCCACGAACAAAGCAGCACATTTCGTTGTAGAGTCTACAGCATTGACAAGATCATTAACAACTGTAGGTGGTTGTTGTAATAGTACAGGACTAAACCCTGACTGTAGTGGTTGTTGACCAGGACTAAACCCTGACTGTAGTGGTTGTTGTCCAGGACTAAACCCTGACTGTAGTTGTTGTTGCCCAGGACTAATCCCTGACTGTAGTGGTTGTTGTCCAGGACTAAACCCTGACTGTAGTGGTTGTTGTCCAGGACTAACCCTGACTGTAGTGGTTGTTGATCAGGACTAAACCCTGACTGTAGTGGTTTACTTACCCTATCCTAGGTATTCCTTGAAGAGGTGGGGTTTCAGGTGTCTCCGGAAGGTGGTGATTGACTCCGCTGACTGTAGTGGTTGTTGTCCAGGACTAAACCCTGACTGTAGTGGTTGTTGAGGACTAAACCCTGCCTGTAGTGGTTGTTGTCCAGGACTAAACCCTGACTGTAGTGGTTGTTGTCCAGGGGCTAAACCCTGACTGTAGTGGTTGTTGTCCAGGGCTAAACCCTGACTGTAGTGGTTGTTGTCCAGGACATGACTAAACCCTGACTGTAGTGGTTGTTGACCAGGACTAAACCCTGACTGTAGTGATGGTTCTCCAGGACTAAACCCTGACTGTAGTGGTTGTTTTTTCAGGACTAAACCCTGACTGTAGTGGTTGTTGACCAGGACTAAACCCTGACTGTAGTGGTTGTTGATCAGGACTAAACCCTGACTGTAGTGGTTGTTGTCCAGGACTAACCCTGACTGTAGTGGTTGTTGTCCAGGACTAAACCCTGACTGTAGTGGTTGTTGATCAGGACTAAACCCTGACTGTAGTGGTTGTTGTCCAGGACTAACCCTGACTGTAGTGGTTGTTGTCCAGGACTAAACCCTGACTGTAGTGGTTGTTGATCAGGACTAAACCCTGACTGTAGTGGTTGTTGACCAGGACTAAACCCTGACTGTAGTGGTTGTTGTCCAGGACTAAACCCTGACTGTAGTGGTTGTTGTCCAGGACTAAACCCTGACTGTAGTGGTTGTTGTCCAGGACTAAACCCTGCCTGTAGTGGTTGTTGTTCAGGACTAAACCCTGACTGTAGTGGTTGTTGTCCAGGACTAAACCCTGACTGTAGTGGTTGTTGTCCAGGACTAAACCCTGACTGTAGTGGTGGTTGTTGAGGACTAAACCCTGACTGTAGTGGTTGTTGTCCAGGACTAAACCCTGACTGTAGTGGTGGTTGTCCAGGACTAAACACTGACTGTAGTGGCGGTTGTTGAGGACTAAATCCTGACTGTAGTGGTTGTTGTCCAGGACTAAACCCTGACTGTAGTGGTTGTTGTCCAGGACTAAACCCTGACTGTAGTGGTTGTTGAGGACTAAACCCTGCCTGTAGTGGTTGTTGTCCAGGACTAAACCCTGACTGTAGTGGTTGTTGTCCAGGGCTAAACCCTGACTGTAGTGGTTGTTGTCCAGGGATAAACCCTGACTGTAGTGGTTGTTGTCCAGGACAGGACTAAACCCTGACTGTAGTGGTTGTTGACCAGGACTAAACCCTGACTGTAGTGATGGTTCTCCAGGACTAAACCCTGACTGTAGTGGTTGTTTTTCAGGACTAAACCCTGACTGTAGTGGTTGTTGACCAGGACTAAACCCTGACTGTAGTGGTTGTTGTCCAGGACAGGACTAAACCCTGACTGTAGTGGTTGTTGACCAGGACTAAACCCTGACTGTAGTGATGGTTCTCCAGGACTAAACCCTGACTGTAGTGGTTGTTTTTCAGGACTAAACCCTGACTGTAGTGGTTGTTGACCAGGACTAAACCCTGACTGTAGTGGTTGTTGATCAGGACTAAACCCTGACTGTAGTGGTTGTTGTCCAGGACTAACCCTGACTGTAGTGGTTGTTGTCCAGGACTAAACCCTGACTGTAGTGGTTGTTGATCAGGACTAAACCCTGACTGTAGTGGTTGTTGTCCAGGACTAACCCTGACTGTAGTGGTTGTTGTCCAGGACTAAACCCTGACTGTAGTGGTTGTTGATCAGGACTAAACCCTGACTGTAGTGGTTGTTGACCAGGACTAAACCCTGACTGTAGTGGTTGTTGTCCAGGACTAAACCCTGACTGTAGTGGTTGTTGTCCAGGACTAAACCCTGACTGTAGTGGTTGTTGTCCAGGACTAAACCCTGCCTGTAGTGGTTGTTGTTCAGGACTAAACCCTGACTGTAGTGGTTGTTGTCCAGGACTAAACCCTGACTGTAGTGGTTGTTGTCCAGGACTAAACCCTGACTGTAGTGGTGGTTGTTGAGGACTAAACCCTGACTGTAGTGGTTGTTGTCCAGGACTAAACCCTGACTGTAGTGGTGGTTGTCCAGGACTAAACACTGACTGTAGTGGCGGTGTTGAGGACTAAATCCTGACTGTAGTGGTTGTTGTCCAGGACTAAACCCTGACTGTAGTGGTTGTTGTCCAGGACTAAACCCTGACTGTAGTGGTTGTTGAGGACTAAACCCTGCCTGTAGTGGTTGTTGTCCAGGACTAAACCCTGACTGTAGTGGTTGTTGTCCAGGGCTAAACCCTGACTGTAGTGGTTGTTGTCCAGGATAAACCCTGACTGTAGTGGTTGTTGTCCAGGACAGGACTAAACCCTGACTGTAGTGGTTGTTGACCAGGACTAAACCCTGACTGTAGTGATGGTTCTCCAGGACTAAACCCTGACTGTAGTGGTTGTTGTCCAGGGACTAAACCCTGACTGTAGTGGTTGTTGACCAGGACTAAACCCTGACTGTAGTGGTTGTTGATCAGGACTAAACCCTGACTGTAGTGGTTGTTGTCCAGGACTAACCCTGACTGTAGTGGTTGTTGTCCAGGACTAAACCCTGACTGTAGTGGTGGTTGTTGAGGACTAAACCCTGACTGTAGTGGTTGTTGTCCAGGACTAAACCCTGACTGTAGTGGTTGTTGTCCAGGACTAAACACTGACTGTAGTGGCGGTTGTTGAGGACTAAACCCTGACTGTAGTGGTTGTTGTCCAGGACTAAACCCTGACTGTAGTGGTTGTTGTCCAGGACTAAACCCTGACTGTAGTGGTTGTTGAGGACTAAACCCTGCCTGTAGTGGTTGTTGTCCAGGACTAAACCCTGACTGTAGTGGTTGTTGTCCAGGACTAAACCCTGACTGTAGTGGTTGTTGTCCAGGACTAAACCCTGACTGTAGTGGTTGTTGTCCAGGACAGGACTAAACCCTGACTGTAGTGGTTGTTGACCAGGACTAAACCCTGACTGTAGTGATGGTTCTCCAGGACTAAACCCTGACTGTAGTGGTTGTTTTTCAGGACTAAACCCTGACTGTAGTGGTTGTTGACCAGGACTAAACCCTGACTGTAGTGGTTGTTGATCAGGACTAAACCCTGACTGTAGTGGTTGTTGTCCAGGGCTAAACCCTGACTGTAGTGGTTGTTGTCCAGGACAGGACTAAACCCTGACTGTAGTGGTTGTTGACCAGGACTAAACCCTGACTGTAGTGGTTGTTGATCAGGACTAAACCCTGACTGTAGTGGTTGTTGTCCAGGACTAAACCCTGACTGTAGTGGTTGTTGACCAGGACTAAACCCTGACTGTAGTGATTGTTGTCCAGGACTAAACCCTGACTGTAGTGGTTGTTTTTCAGGACTAAACCCTGACTGTAGTGGTTGTTGACCAGGACTAAACCCTGACTGTAGTGGTTGTGATCAGGACTAAACCCTTACTGTAGTGGTTGTTGATCAGGACTAAACCCTGACTGTAGTGGTTGTTGTCCAGGACAGGACTAAACCCTGACTGTAGTGGTTGTTGACCAGGACTAAACCCTGACTGTAGTGATTGTTGTCCAGGACTAAACCCTGACTGTAGTGGTTGTTTTTCAGGACTAAACCCCGACTGTAGTGGTTGTTGACCAGGACTAAACCCTGACTGTAGTGGTTGTTGATCAGGACTAAACCCTGACTGTAGTGGTTGTTGTCCAGGACCCCTGACTGTAGTGGTTGTTGTCCAGGACTAAACCCTGACTGTAGTGGTTGTTGTCCAGGACTAAACCCTGACTGTAGTGGTTGTTGTCCAGGACAGGACTAAACCCTGACTGTAGTGGTTGTTGACCAGGACTAAACCCTGACTGTAGTGGTTGTTGTTCAGGACTAAACCCTGACTGTCGTTGTTGTTGCCCAGGACTAACCCTGACTGTAGTGGTTGTTGATCAGGACAAAACCCTGACTGTAGTGGTTGTTGACCAGGACTAAACCCTGACTGTAGTGGTTGTTGTCCAGGGCTAAAACCTGACTGTAGTGGTTGTTGTCCAGGACTAAACCCTGACTGTAGTGGTTGTTGAGGACTAAACCCTGACTTGTGGTTGTCGTCCAGGACTAAACCCTGACTGTAGTGGTTGTTGTCCAGGTAAACCCTGACTGTAGTGGTTGTTGAGGACTAAACCCTGACTGTAGTGGTTGTTGTCCAGAACTAAACCCTGACTGTAGTGGTTGTTGTCCAGGGCTAAACCCTGACTGTAGTGGTTGTTGTCCAGGGCTAAACCCTGACTGTAGTGGTTGTTGATCCTAAATCCTGACTGTAGTGGTTGTTGATCAGGACTAAACCCTGACTGTTGTGGTTGTTGATAAGGACTAAACCCTGACTGTAGTGGTTGTTGTCCAGGACTAAACCCTGACTGTAGTGGTGGTTGTTGAGGACTAAACTCTGACTGTAGTGTTTGTTGTCCAGGACTAAACCCTGACTGTAGTGGTTGTTGTCCAGGACTAAACCCTGACTGTAGTGGTTGTTGTCCAGGACTAACCCTGACTGTAGTGGTTGTTGATCAGGACTAAACCCTGACTGTAGTGGTTGTTGACCAGGACTAAACCCTGACTGTAGTGGTTGTTGTTAATGACTAAACCCTGACTGTAGTGGTTGTTGTCCAGGACTAAACCCTGACTGTAGTGGTTGTTGTCCAGGACTAAACCCTGACTGTAGTGGTTGTTGTCCAGGACTAAACCCTGACTGTAGTGGTTGTTGTCCAGGACTAAACCCTGACTGTAGTGGTTGTTGTTCAGGACTAAACCCTGACTGTAGTGGTTGTTGTCCAGGACTAAACCCTGACTGTAGTGGTTGTTGTCCAGGACTAAACCCTGACTGTAGTGGTTGTTGTCCAGGACTAAACCCTGACTGTAGTGGTTGTTGTCCAGGACTAACCCCTGAATGTAGTGGTTGTTGTTCAGGACTAAACCCTGACTGTAGTGGTTGTTGACAAGGACTAAACCCTGACTGTAGTGGTTGTTGTCCAGGACTAAACCCTGACTGTAGTGGTTGTTGTCCAGGACTAACCCTGACTGTAGTGGTTGATGATCAGGACTAAACCCTGACTGCAGTGGTTGTTGTCCAGGACTAAACCCTGACTGTAGTGGTTGTTGTCCAGGACTAACCCTGACTGTAGTGGTTGTTGATCAGGACTAAACCCTGACTGTAGTGGTTGTTGACCAGGACTAAACCCTGACTGTGGTGGTTGTTGTTGAGGACTAAAACCTGACTGTAGTGGTTGTTGATCAGGACTAAACCCTGACTGTAGTGGTTGTTGACCAGGACTAAACCTTGACTGTGGTGGTTGTTGTTGAGGACTAAACCCTCACTGTAGTGGTTTTTGACCAGGGCTAAACCCTGACTGTAGTGGTTGTTGATCAGTACTAAACCCTGACTGTAGTGGTTGTTGATCAGGACTAAACCCTGACTGTAGTGGTTGTTGACCAGGACTAAACTCTGACTGTAGTGGTTGTTGTCCAGGGCTAAACCCTGACTGTAGTGATTGTTGTCCAGGACTAAACCCTGAATGTGGTGGTTGTTGTTGAGGACTAAACCCTGACTGTGGTGGTTGTTGTTGAGGACTAAACCCTGACTGTAGTGGTTGTTGACCAGGACTAAACTCTGACTGTAGTGGTTGTTGTCCAGGGCTAAACCCTGACTGTAGTGGTTGTTGTCCAGTACTAAACCCTGACTGTAGTGGTTATTGACCAGGACTAAACCCTGACTGTAGTGATTGTTCTCCAGGACTAAACCCTGAATGTAGTGGTTGTTGTTCAGGACTAAACCCTGACTGTAGTGGTTGTTGAGGACTAAACCCTGCCTGTAGTGGTTGTTGTCCAGAACTAAACCCTGACTGTAGTGGTTGTTGTCCAGGGCTAAACCCTGACTGTAGTGGTTGTTGTCCAGGGCTAAACCCTGACTGTAGTGGTTGTTGATCAGGACTAAATCCTGACTGTAGTGGTTGTTGATCAGGACTAAACCCTGACTGTAGTGGTTGTTGATAAGGACTAAACCCTGACTGTAGTGGTTGTTGTCCAGGACTAAACCCTGACTGTAGTGGTTGTTGTTGAGGACTAAACCCTGACTGTAGTGGTTGTTGTCCAGGACTAAACCCTGACTGTAGTGGTTGTTGTCCAGGACTAAACCCTGACTGTAGTGGTTGTTGTCCAGGACTAACCCTGACTGTAGTGGTTGTTGATCAGGACTAAACCCTGACTGTAGTGGTTGTTGACCAGGACTAAACTCTGACTGTAGTGGTTGTTGTCCAGGGCTAAACCCTGACTGTAGTGGTTGTTGTCCAGTACTAAACCCTGACTGTAGTGGTTGTTGACCAGGGACTAAACCCTGACTGTAGTGATTGTTCTCCAGGACTAAACCCTGAATGTAGTGGTTGTTGTTCAGGACTAAACCCTGACTGTAGTGGTTGTTGAGGACTAAACCCTGCCTGTAGTGGTTGTTGTCCAGAACTAAACCCTGACTGTAGTGGTTGTTGTCCAGGACTAAACCCTGACTGTAGTGGTTGTTGTCCAGGACTAAACCCTGACTGTAGTGGTGGTTGTTGAGTACTAAACCCTGACTGTAGTGGTTGTTGATCAGGACTAAACCCTGACTGTAGTGGTTGTTGACCAGGACTAAACCCTGACTGTAGTGGTTGTTGTTCAGGACTAAACCCTGACTGTCGTGGTTGCCCAGGACTAACCCTGACTGTAGTGGTTGTTGATCAGGACTAAACCCTGACTGTAGTGGTTGTTGACCAGGGCTAAACCCTGACTGTAGTGGTTGTTGTCCAGGGCTAAACCTGACTGTAGTGGTTGTTGTCCAGGACTAAACCCTGACTGTAGTGGTTGTTGAGGACTAAACCCTGACTGTAGTGGTTGTTGTCCAGGACTAAACCCTGACTGTAGTGGTTGTTGTTCAGGACTAAACCCTGACTGTAGTGGTTGTTGAGGACTAAACCCTGACTGTAGTGGTTGTTGTCCAGGACTAAACCCTGACTGTAGTGGTTGTTGTCCAGGGCTAAACCCTGACTGTAGTGGTTGTTGTCCAGGGCTAAACCCTGACTGTAGTGGTTGTTGATCAGGACTAAACCTGACTGTAGTGGTTGTTGATCAGGACTAAACCCTGACTGTTGTGGTTGTTGAGGACTAAACCCTGACTGTAGTGGTTGTTGTCCAGGACTAAACCCTGACTGTAGTGGTTGTTGTTGAGGACTAAACCTGACTGTAGTGTTTGTTGTCCAGGACTAAACCCTGACTGTAGTGGTTGTTGTCCAGGACTAAACCCTGACTGTAGTGGTTGTTGTCCAGGACTAACCCTGACTGTAGTGGTTGTTGATCAGGACTAAACCCTGACTGTAGTGGTTGTTGACCAGGACTAAACCCTGACTGTAGTGGTTGTTGTTAATGACTAAACCCTGACTGTAGTGGTTGTTGTCCAGGACTAAACCCTGACTGTAGTGGTTGTTGTCCAGGACTAAACCCTGACTGTAGTGGTTGTTGTCCAGGACTAAACCCTGACTGTAGTGGTGGTTGTCCAGGACTAAACCCTGACTGTAGTGGTTGGTTGTTGAGGACTAAACCTGACTGTAGTGGTTGTTGTCCAGGACTAAACCCTGACTGTAGTGGTTGTTGTCCAGGACTAAACCCTGACTGTAGTGGTTGTTGTCCAGGACTAAACCCTGACTGTAGTGGTTGTTGTCCAGGACTAAACCCTGACTGTAGTGGTTGTTGTTCAGGACTAAACCCTGACTGTAGTGGTTGTTGACAGGACTAAACCCTGACTGTAGTGGTTGTTGTCCAGGACTAAACCCTGACTGTAGTGGTTGTTGTCCAGGACTAACCCTGACTGTAGTGGTTGATGATCAGGACTAAACCCTGACTGTAGTGGTTGTTGTCCAGGACTAAACCCTGACTGTAGTGGTTGTTGTCCAGGACTAAACCCTGACTGTAGTGGTTGTTGATCAGGACTAAACCCTGACTGTAGTGGTTGTTGACCAGGACTAAACCCTGACTGTAGTGGTTGTTGTTGAGGACTAAAACCTGACTGTAGTGGTTGTTGATCAGGACTAAACCCTGACTGTAGTGGTTGTTGACCAGGACTAAACCTGACTGTGGTGGTTGTTGTTGAGGACTAAACCCTCACTGTAGTGGTTTTTGACCAGGGCTAAACCCTGACTGTAGTGGTTGTTGATCAGGACTAAACCCTGACTGTAGTGGTTGTTGATCAGGACTAAACCCTGACTGTAGTGGTTGTTGACCAGGACTAAACCCTGACTGTAGTGATTGTTGTCCAGGACTAAACCCTGACTGTAGTGATTGTTGTCCAGGACTAAACCCTGAATGTGGTGGTTGTTGTTGAGGACTAAACCCTGACTGTGGTGGTTGTTGTTGAGGACTAAACCCTGACTGTAGTGGTTGTTGACCAGGACTAAACTCTGACTGTAGTGGTTGTTGTCCAGGACTAAACCCTGACTGTAGTGGTTGTTGTCCAGTACTAAACCCTGACTGTAGTGGTTGTTGACCAGGACTAAACCCTGACTGTAGTGATTGTTCTCCAGGACTAAACCCTGAATGTAGTGGTTGTTGTTCAGGACTAAACCCTGACTGTAGTGGTTGTTGAGGACTAAACCCTGTGTAGTGGTTGTTGTCCAGAACTAAACCCTGACTGTAGTGGTTGTTGTCCAGGACTAAACCCTGACTGTAGTGGTTGTTGTCCAGGGCTAAACCCTGACTGTAGTGGTTGTTGATCAGGACTAAACCCTGACTGTAGTGGTTGTTGATCAGGACTAAACCCTGACTGTAGTGGTTGTTGATAGGACTAAACCCTGACTGTAGTGGTTGTTGTCCAGGACTAAACCCTGACTGTAGTGGTTGTTGTTGAGGACTAAACCTGACTGTAGTGTTTGTTGTCCAGGACTAAACCCTGACTGTAGTGGTGGTTGTCCAGGACTAAACCCTGACTGTAGTGGTTGTTGTCCAGGACTAAACCCTGACTGTAGTGGTTGTTGATCAGGACTAAACCCTGACTGTAGTGGTTGTTGACCAGGACTAAACTCTGACTGTAGTGGTTGTTGTCCAGGGCTAAACCCTGACTGTAGTGGTTGTTGTCCAGGACTAAACCCTGACTGTAGTGGTTGTTGACCAGGACTAAACCCTGACTGTAGTGATTGTTCTCCAGGACTAAACCCTGACTGTAGTGGTTGTTGTTCAGGACTAAACCCTGACTGTAGTGGTTGTTGAGGACTAAACCCTGCCTGTAGTGGTTGTTGTCCAGAACTAAACCCTGACTGTAGTGGTTGTTGTCCAGGGCTAAACCCTGACTGTAGTGGTTGTTGTCCAGGGCTAAACCCTGACTGTAGTGGTTGTTGATCAGGACTAAACCCTGACTGTAGTGGTTGTTGACAGGACTAAACCCTGACTGTCGTGGTTGTTGATAAGGACTAAACCCTGACTGTAGTGGTTGTTGTCCAGGACTAAACCCTGACTGTAGTGGTTGTTGTCCAGGACTAAACCCTGACTGTAGTGGTTGTTGTCCAGGACTAAACCCTGACTGTAGTGGTGGTTGTCCAGGACTAAACCCTGACTGTAGTGGTTTGTTGAGTACCCCTGAGGTGGTTGTTGTTGACTAAACCCTGACTGTAGTGGTTGTTGACCAGGACTAAACCCTGACTGTAGTGATTGTTGTCCAGGACTAAACCCTGACTGTAGTGGTTGTTGTCCAGGACTAAACCCTGACTGTAGTGGTTGTTGAGGACTAAACTCTGACTGTAGTGTTTGTTGTCCAGGACTAAACCCTGACTGTAGTGGTGGTTGTCCAGGACTAAACCCTGACTGTAGTGGTTGTTGTCCAGGACTAACCCTGACTGTAGTGGTTGTTGATCAGGACTAAACCCTGACTGTAGTGGTTGTTGACCAGGACTAAACCCTGACTGTAGTGGTTGTTGTTAAAAAACCCTGACTGTAGTGGTTGTTGTCCAGGACTAAACCCTGACTGTAGTGGTTGTTGTCCAGGACTAAACCCTGACTGTAGTGGTTGTTGTCCAGGACTAAACCCTGACTGTAGTGGTTGTTGTCCAGGACTAAACCCTGACTGTAGTGGTGGTTGTTGAGGAAACCCTGACTGTAAAACCCTGACTGTAGTGGTTGTTGTCCAGGACTAAACCCTGACTGTAGTGGTTGTTGTCCAGGGCTAAACCCTGACTGTAGTGGTTGTTGTCCAGGACTAAACCCTGACTGTAGTGGTTGTTGTCCAGGACTAACCCCTGACTGTAGTGGTTGTTGTCCAGGACTAAACCCTGACTGTAGTGGTTGTTGTCCAGGACTAAACCCTGACTGTAGTGGTTGTTGTCCAGGGCTAAACCCTGACTGTAGTGGTTGTTGTCCAGGACTAACCCTGACTGTAGTGGTTGTTGAAGGACTAAACCCTGACTGTAGTGGGCTAAACCCTGACTGTAGTGGTTGTTGTCCAGGACTAAACCCTGACTGTAGTGGTTGTTGTCCAGGACTAAACCCTGACTGTACTGTCCAGTGGTTGGTTGTTGTCCAGGACTAAACCCTGACTGTAGTGGTTGTTGTCCAGGACTAAACCCTGACTGTAGTGGTTGTTGTCCAGGACTAACCCTGACTGTAGTGGTTGTTGATCAGGACTAAACCCTGACTGTAGTGGTTGTTGTCCAGGACTAAACCCTGACTGTAGTGGTTGTTGTCCAGGACTAACCCTGACTGTAGTGGTTGTTGATCAGGACTAAACCCTGACTGTAGTGGTTGTTGACCAGGACTAAACCCTGACTGTGGTGGTTGTTGTTGAGGACTAAACCCTCACTGTAGTGGTTTTTGACCAGGACTAAACTCTGACTGTAGTGGTTGTTGTCCAGGGCTAAACCCTGACTGTAGTGGTTGTTGATCAGGACTAAACCCTGACTGTAGTGGTTGTTGATCAGGACTAAACCCTGACTGTAGTGGTTGTTGACCAGGACTAAACCCTGACTGTAGTGATTGTTGTCCAGGACTAAACCCTGACTGTAGTGATTGTTGTCCAGGACTAAACCCTGAATGTGGTGGTTGTTGTTGAGGACTAAACCCTGACTGTGGTGGTTGTTGTTGAGGACTAAACCCTGACTGTAGTGGTTGTTGACCAGGACTAAACTCTGACTGTAGTGGTTGTTGTCCAGGGCTAAACCCTGACTGTAGTGGTTGTTGTCCAGTACTAAACCCTGACTGTAGTGGTTGTTGACCAGGACTAAACCCTGACTGTAGTGATTGTTCTCCAGGACTAAACCCTGAATGTAGTGGTTGTTGTTCAGGACTAAACCCTGACTGTAGTGGTTGTTGACCAGGACTAAACCCTGACTGTAGTGGTTGTTGTCCAGGACTAAACCCTGACTGTAGTGGTTGTTGTCCAGGACTAACCCTGACTGTAATGGTTGTTGATCAGGACTAAACCCTGACTGTAGTGGTTGTTGACCAGGACTAAACCCTGACTGTAGTGGTTGTTGTTCATGACTAAACCCTGACTGTAGTGGTTGTTGTCCAGGACTAAACCCTGACTGTAGTGGTTGTTGTCCAGGACTAAACCCTGACTGTAGTGGTTGTTGGCCAGGACTAAACCCTGACTGTAGTGGTGGTTGACTGTAGTGGTTGTTGTCCAGGACTAAACCCTGACTGTGGTGGTTGTTGATCAGGACTAAACCCTGACTGTAGTGATTGTTGTCCAGGACTAAACCCTGACTGTGGTGGTTGTTGTTGAGGACTAAACCCTGACTGTGGTGGTTGTTGTTGAGGACTAAACCCTGACTGTAGTGGTTGTTGTTGAGGACTAAACCCTGACTGTAGTGGTTGTTGACCAGGACTAAACTCTGACTGTAGTGGTTGTTGTCCAGGGCTAAACCCTGACTGTAGTGGTTGTTGTCCAGGACTAAACCCTGACTGTAGTGGTTGTTGTCCAGGACTAAACCCTGACTGTAGTGGTTGTTGTCCAGGACTAAACCCTGACTGAGTGGTTGTTGTCCAGGTGTAGTGGTTGTTGTCCAGGACTTGACTGTAATGGTTGTTGATCAGGACTAAACCCTGACTGTAGTGGTTGTTGACCAGGACTAAACCCTGACTGTGGTGGTTGTTGTTGAGGACTAAACCCTCACTGTAGTGGTTTTTGAAACCTCTGACTGTAGTGGTTGTTGTCCAGGGCTAAACCCTGACTGTAGTGGTTGTTGATCAGGACTAAACCCTGACTGTAGTGGTTGTTGATCAGGACTAAACCCTGACTGTAGTGGTTGTTGACCAGGACTAAACCCTGACTGTAGTGATTGTTGTCCAGGACTAAACCCTGACTGTAGTGGTTGTTGTCAAGGACTAAACCCTGAATGTGGTGGTTGTTGTTGAGGACTAAACCCTGACTGTAGTGGTTGTTGACCAGGACTAAACCCTGACTGTAGTGGTTGTTGACCAGGACTAAACCCTGACTGTAGTGGTTGTTGTCCAGGACTAAACCCTGACTGTAGTGGTTGTTGTCCAGGACTGTAGTGGTTGTTGAAGGACCCCTGACTGTAGTGATTGTTCTCCAGGACTGTGAATGTAGTGGTTGGTTCAGGACTAAACCCTGACTGTAGTGGTTGTTGACCAGGACTAAACCCTGACTGTAGTGGTTGTTGTCCAGGACTAAACCCTGACTGTAGTGGTTGTTGTTGAGGACTAAACCCTGACTGTGGTGGTTGTTGTTGAGGACTAAACCCTGACTGTAGTGGTTGTTGTTGAGGACTAAACCCTGACTGTAGTGGTTGTTGACCAGGACTAAACCTGACTGTAGTGGTTGTTGTCCAGGGCTAAACCCTGACTGTAGTGGTTGTTGTCCAGGGCTAAACCCTGACTGTAGTGGTTGTTGTCCAGGGCTAAACCCTGACTGTAGTGGTTGTTGTCCAGGGCTAAACCCTGACTGTAGTGGTTGTTGTCCAGGGCTAAACCCTGACTGTAATGGTTGTTGTCCAGGACTAAACCCTGACTGTAGTGGTTGTTGTTGAGGACTAAACCCTGACTGTAGTGGTTTTTGACCAGGACTAAACTCTGACGGTAGTGGTTGTTGTCCAGGGCTAAACCCTGACTGTAGTGGTTGTTGACCAGGACTAAACCCTGACTGTGGTGGTTGTTGTTGAGGACTAAACCCTAACTGTAGTGGTTTTTGACCAGAACTAAACTCTGACTGTAGTGGTTGTTGTCCAGGGCTAAACCCTGACTGTAGTGGTTGTTGATCAGGACTAAACCCTGACTGTAGTGGTTGTTGATCAGGACTAAACCCTGACTGTAGTGGTTGTTGACCAGGACTAAACCCTGACTAGTGGTTGTTGTTGAGGACTAAACCCTGACTGTAGTGGTTGTTGATCAGGACTAAACCCTGACTGTAGTGGTTGTTGATCAGGACTAAACCCTGACTGTAGTGGTTGTTGACCAGGACTAAACCCTGACTGTAGTGGTTGTTGTTAGGACTAAACCCTGACTGTAGTGGTTGTTGTCCAGGACTAAACCCTGACTGTAGTGGTTGTTGTCCAGGACTAAACCCTGACTGTAGTGGTTGTTGTCCAGGACTAAACCCTGACTGTAGTGGTTGTTGTCCAGGTGGTTGTTGTCCACTAAACCCTGACTGTAGTGGTTGTTGTTCAGGACTAAACCCTGACTGTAGTGGTTGGTTGACCAGGACTAAACCCTGACTGTAGTGGTTGTTGTCCAGGACTAACCCTGACTGTAGTGGTTGTTGATCAGGACTAAACCCTGACTGTAGTGGTTGTTGACCAGGACTAAACCCTGACTGTAGTGGTTGTTGTCCAGGACTAAACCCTGACTGTAGTGGTTGTTGTCCAGGACTAACCCTGACTGTAGTGGTTGTTGATCAGGACTAAACCCTGACTGTAGTGGTTGTTGACCAGGACTAAACCCTGACTGTGGTGGTTGTTGTTGAGGACTAAACCCTCACTGTAGTGGTTTTTGACCAGGACTAAACTCTGACTGTAGTGGTTGTTGTCCAGGGCTAAACCCTGACTGTAGTGGTTGTTGATCAGGACTAAACCCTGACTGTAGTGGTTGTTGATCAGGACTAAACCCTGACTGTAGTGGTTGTTGACCAGGACTAAACCCTGACTGTAGTGATTGTTGTCCAGGACTAAACCCTGACTGTAGTGATTGTTGTCCAGGACTAAACCCTGACTGTGGTGGTTGTTGTTGAGGACTAAACCCTGACTGTGGTGGTTGTTGTTGAGGACTAAACCCTGACTGTAGTGGTTGTTGACCAGGACTAAACTCTGACTGTAGTGGTTGTTGTCCAGGGCTAAACCCTGACTGTAGTGGTTGTTGTCCAGGACTAAACCCTGACTGTAGTGGTTGTTGACCAGGACTAAACCCTGACTGTAGTGGTTGGACTAAACCCTGAATGTAGTGGTTGTTGTTCAGGACTAAACCCTGACTGTAGTGGTTGTTGACCAGGACTAAACCCTGACTGTAGTGGTTGTTGTCCAGGGCTAAACCCAGACTGTAGTGGTTGTTGTCCAGGGCTAACCCCTGACTGTAGTGGTTGTTGTCCAGGACTAAACCCTGACTGTAGTGGTTGTTGATCAGGACTAAACCCTGACTGTAGTGGTTGTTGTCCAGGACTAAACCCTGACTGTAGTGGTTGTTGTCCAGGACTAAACCCTGACTGTAGTGGTTGTTGTCCAGGACTAAACCCTGACTGTAGTGGTTGTTGTCCAGGACTAAACCCTGACTGTAGTGGTTGTTGTCCAGGACTAAACCCTGACTGTAGTGGTTGTTGTTCAGGACTAAACCCTGACTGTAGTGGTTGTTGACCAGGACTAAACCCTGACTGTAGTGATTGTTGTCCAGGACTAAACCCTGACTGTAGTGGTGGTTGTTGAGGACTAAACCCTGACTGTAGTGGTTGTTGTCCAGGACTAAACCCTGACTGTAGTGGTTGTTGTCCAGGACTAAACCCTGACTGTAGTGGTTGTTGTCCAGGACTAAACCCTGACTGTAGTGGTTGGTTGACTGTAGTGGTTGTTGAGGACTAAACCCTGACTGTGGTGGTTGTTGTTGAGGACTAAACCCTGACTGTAGTGGTTTTTGACCAGGACTAAACTCTGACTGTAGTGGTTGTTGTCCAGGGCTAAACCCTGACTGTAGTGGTTGTTGATCAGGACTAAACCCTGACTGTAGTGGTTGTTGACCAGGACTAAACCCTGACTGTAGTGGTTGTTGACCAGGACTAAACCCTGACTGTAGTGGTTGTTGTCCAGGACTAAACCCTGACTGTAGTGATTGTTGTCCAGGACTAAACCCTGACTGTGGTGGTTGTTGTTGAGGACTAAAACCCTGACTGTGGTGGTTGTTGTTGAGGACTAAACCCTGACTGTAGTGGTTGTTGACCAGGAATAAACTGACTGTAGTGGTTGTTGTCCAGGGCTAAACCCTGACTGTAGTGGTTGTTGTCCAGGACTAAACCCTGACTGTAGTGGTTGTTGACCAGGACTAAACCCTGTAGTGATTGTTGTCCAGGACTAAACCCTGAATGTAGTGGTTGTTGTCAGGACTAAACCCTGACTGTAGTGGTTGTTGACCAGGACTAAACCCTGACTGTAGTGGTTGTTGTCCAGGACTAAACCCTGACTGTAGTGGTTGTTGTCCAGGACTAAACCCTGACTGTAGTGGTTGTTGTCCAGGACTAAACCCTGACTGTAGTGGTTGTTGATCAGGACTAAACCCTGACTGTAGTGGTTGTTGTCCAGGACTAAACCCTGACTGTAGTGGTTGTTGTCCAGGACTAAACCTGACTGTAGTGGTTGTTGTCAGGACTAAACCCTGACTGTAGTGGTTGTTGACCAGGACTAAACCCTGACTGTGGTGGTTGTTGTTGAGGACTAAACCCTGACTGTAGTGGTTTTTGACCAGGACTAAACTCTGACTGTAGTGGTTGTTGTCCAGGGCTAAACCCTGACTGTAGTGGTTGTTGATCAGGACTAAACCCTGACTGTAGTGGTTGTTGATCAGGACTAAACCCTGACTGTAGTGGTTGTTGACCAGGACTAAACCCTGACTGTAGTGATTGTTGTCCAGGACTAAACCCTGACTGTAGTGATTGTTGTCCAGGACTAAACCCTGAATGTGGTGGTTGTTGTTGAGGACTAAACCCTGACTGTGGTGGTTGTTGTTGAGGACTAAACCCTGACTGTAGTGGTTGTTGTCCAGGACTAAACCCTGACTGTAGTGGTTGTTGTCCAGGACTAAACCCTGACTGTAGTGGTTGTTGTCCAGGACTAAACCCTGACTGTAGTGGTTGTTGACCAGGACTAAACCCTGACTGTAGTGATTGTTGACCAGACTGAATGTAGTGGTTGTTGTTCAGGACTAAACCCTGACTGTAGTGGTTGTTGACCAGGACTAAACCCTGACTGTAGTGGTTGTTGTCCAGGACTAAACCCTGACTGTAGTGGTTGTTGTCCAGGACTAACCCTGACTGTAGTGGTTGTTGTTCAGGACTAAACCCTGACTGTAGTGGTTGTTGTTAATGACTAAACCCTGACTGTAGTGGTTGTTGTCCAGGACTAAACCCTGACTGTAGTGGTTGTTGTCCAGGACTAAACCCTGACTGTAGTGGTTGTTGTCCAGGACTAAACCCTGACTGTAGTGGTTGTTGATCAGGACTAAACCCTGACTGTAGTGGTTGTTGTCCAGGACTAAACCCTGACTGTAGTGGTTGTTGTTCAGGACTAAACCCTGACTGTAGTGGTTGTTGACCAGGACTAAACCCTGACTGTAGTGGTTGTTGTCCAGGACTAAACCCTGACTGTAGTGGTTGTTGTTCCAGGACTAAACCCTGACTGTAGTGGTTGTTGACCAGGACTAAACCCTGACTGTAGTGGTTGTTGTCCAGGACTAAACCCTGACTGTAGTGGTTGTTGTCCAGGACTAAACCCTGACTGTAGTGGTTGTTGTTCAGGACTAAACCCTGACTGTAGTGGTTGTTGACCAGGACTAAACCCTGACTGTAGTGGTTGTTGTCCAGGACTAAACCCTGACTGTAGTGGTTGTTGTCCAGGACTAACCCTGACTGTAGTGGTTGTTGATCAGGACTAAACCCTGACTGTAGTGGTTGTTGTCCAGGACTAAACCCTGACTGTAGTGGTTGTTGTCCAGGACTAAACCCTGACTGTAGTGGTTGTTGTCCAGGACTAAACCCTGACTGTAGTGGTTGTTGTCCAGGACTAAACCCTGACTGTAGTGGTTGTTGTTGAGGACTAAACCCTGACTGTAGTGGTTTTTGACCAGGACTAAACTCTGACTGTAGTGGTTGTTGTCCAGGGCTAAACCCTGACTGTAACCCCCTGACTGTAGTGGTTGTTGTCCAGGACTAAACCCTGACTGTAGTGGTTGTTGTCAGGACTAAACCCTGACTGTGTGGTTGTTGACCAGGACTAAACCCTGACTGTGGTGGTTGTTGTTGAGGACTAAACCCTCACTGTAGTGGTTTTGACCAGGACTAAACCTGACTGTAGTGGTTGTTGTCCAGGGCTAAACCCTGACTGTAGTGGTTGTTGATCAGGACTAAACCCTGACTGTAGTGGTTGTTGACAGGACTAAACCCTGACTGTAGTGGTTGTTGACTGTAGTGATTGTTGTCCAGGACTAAACCCTGACTGTAGTGATTGTTGTCCAGGACTGAACCCTGACTGTAGTGGTTGTTGTCCAGGACTAAACCCTGACTGTAGTGGTTGTTGAGGACTAAACCCTGACTGTAGTGGTTGTTGTCCAGGACTAAACCCTGACTGTAGTGGTTGTTGACTAAACCCTGACTGTAGTGGTTGTTGTCCAGGACTAAACTGTAGTGGTTGTTGATCAGGACTAAACCCTGACTGTAGTGGTTGTTGACCAGGACTAAACCCTGACTGTGGTGGTTGTTGTTGAGGACTAAACCCTCACTGTAGTGGTTTTTGACCAGGACTAAACTCTGACTGTAGTGGTTGTTGTCCAGGGCTAAACCCTGACTGTAGTGGTTGTTGATCAGGACTAAACCCTGACTGTAGTGGTTGTTGATCAGGACTAAACCCTGACTGTAGTGGTTGTTGACCAGGACTAAACCCTGACTGTAGTGATTGTTGTCCAGGACTAAACCCTGACTGTAGTGATTGTTGTCCAGGACTAAACCCTGAATGTGGTGGTTGTTGTTGAGGACTAAACCCTGACTGTGGTGGTTGTTGTTGAGGACTAAACCCTGACTGTAGTGGTTGTTGACCAGGACTAAACTCTGACTGTAGTGGTTGTTGTCCAGGGCTAAACCCTGACTGTAGTGGTTGTTGTCCAGTACTAAACCCTGACTGTAGTGGTTGTTGACCAGGACTAAACCCTGACTGTAGTGGTTGTTGTCCAGGACTAAACCCTGACTGTAGTGGTTGTTGTTCAGGACTAAACCCTGACTGTAGTGGTTGTTGACCAGGACTAAACCCTGACTGTAGTGGTTGTTGTCCAGGACTAAACCCTGACTGTAGTGGTTGTTGTCCAGGACTAACCCTGACTGTAGTGGTTGTTGATCAGGACTAAACCCTGACTGTAGTGGTTGTTGTTAGGACTAAACCCTGACTGTAGTGGTTGTTGTCCAGGACTAAACCCTGACTGTAGTGGTTGTTGTTCAGGACTAAACCCTGACTGTAGTGGTTGTTGTCCAGGACTAAACCCTGACTGTAAACCCCTGACTGTAGTGGTTGTTGTCCAGGACTAAACCCTGACTGTAGTGGTTGTTGTCCAGGACTAAACCCTGACTGTAGTGGTTGTTGACCAGGACTAAACCCTGACTGTAGTGGTTGTTGTCCAGGACTAAACCCTGACTGTAGTGGTTGTTGATCAGGACTAAACCCTGACTGTAGTGGTTGTTGACCAGGACTAAACCCTGACTGTAGTGGTTGTTGTCCAGGACTAAACCCTGACTGTAGTGGTTGTTGTCCAGGACTAAACCCTGACTGTAGTGGTTGTTGTTCAGGACTAAACCCTGACTGTAGTGGTTGTTGACCAGGACTAAACCCTGACTGTAGTGGTTGTTGTCCAGGACTAAACCCTGACTGTAGTGGTTGTTGTCCAGGACTAAACCCTGACTGTAGTGGTTGTTGATCAGGACTAAACCCTGACTGTAGTGGTTGTTGTCCAGGACTAAACCCTGACTGTAGTGGTTGTTGTCCAGGACTAAACCCTGACTGTAGTGGTTGTTGTCCAGGACTAAACCCTGACTGTAGTGGTTGTTGTCCAGGACTAAACCCTGACTGTAGTGGTTGTTGTTGAGGACTAAACCCTGACTGTAGTGGTTTTTGACCAGGACTAAACTCTGACTGTAGTGGTTGTTGTCCAGGGCTAAACCCTGACTGTAGTGGTTGTTGATCAGGACTAAACCCTGACTGTAGTGGTTGTTGATCAGGACTAAACCCTGACTGTAGTGGTTGTTGACCAGGACTAAACCCTGACTGTAGTGGTTGTTGTCCAGGACTAAACCCTGACTGTAGTGGTTGTTGTCCAGGACTAAACCCTGACTGTAGTGGTTGTTGTTGAGGACTAAACCCTGACTGTAGTGGTTGTTGTTGAGGACTAAACCCTGACTGTAGTGGTTGTTGACCAGGACTAAACCTGACTGTAGTGGTTGTTGTCCAGGGCTAAACCCTGACTGTAGTGGTTGTTGTCCAGGACTAAACCCTGACTGTAGTGGTTGTTGTTGACTGTAGTGACTCCAGGACTAAACCCTGACTGTAGTGGTTGTTGTTCAGGACTAAACCCTGACTGTAGTGGTTGGACTAAACCCTGACTGTAGTGGTTGTTGTCCAGGACTAAACCCTGACTGTAGTGGTTGTTGTCCAGGACTAAACCCTGACTGTAGTGGTTGTTGATCAGGACTAAACCCTGACTGTAGTGACTGACTGTAGTGGTTGTTGACCAGGACTAAACCCTGACTGTAGTGGTTGTTGTCCAGGACTAAACCCTGACTGTAGTGATTGTTGTCCAGGACTAAACCCTGACTGTAGTGGTTGTTGTTGAGGACTAAACCCTGACTGTAGTGGTTGTTGTTGAGGACTAAACCCTGGTTGGTTGTTGTTGAGGACTAAACCCTGACTGTAGTGGTTGTTGTCCAGGACTAAACCCTGACTGTAGTGGTTGTTGTCCAGGGCTAAACCCTGACTGTAGTGGTTGTTGTCCAGGACTAAACCCTGACTGTAGTGGTTGTTGTCCAGGACTAAACCCTGACTGTAAACCCTGTGTAGTGGTTGTTGTCCAGGGCTAAACCCTGACTGTAGTGGTTGTTGTCCAGGGCTAAACCCTGACTGTAATGGTTGTTGTCCAGGACTAAACCCTGACTGTAGTGGTTGTTGTTGAGGACTAAACCCTGACTGTAGTGGTTTTTGACCAGGACTAAACTCTGACGGTAGTGGTTGTTGTCCAGGGCTAAACCCTGACTGTAGTGGTTGTTGACCAGGACTAAACCCTGACTGTGGTGGTTGTTGTTGAGGACTAAACCCTCACTGTAGTGGTTTTTGACCAGAACTAAACTCTGACTGTAGTGGTTGTTGTCCAGGGCTAAACCCTGACTGTAGTGGTTGTTGATCAGGACTAAACCCTGACTGTAGTGGTTGTTGATCAGGACTAAACCCTGACTGTAGTGGTTGTTGTCCAGGACTAAACCCTGACTGTAGTGGTTGTTGTCCAGGACTAAACCCTGACTGTAGTGGTTGTTGATCAGGACTAAACCCTGACTGTAGTGGTTGTTGATCAGGACTAAACCCTGACTGTAGTGGTTGTTGTCCAGGACTAAACCCTGACTGTAGTGGTTGTTGTTAAGGACTAAACCCTGACTGTAGTGGTTGTTGTCCAGTTGACTGTTTGTTGTCCAGGACTAAACCCTGACTGTAGTGGTTGTTGTCCAGGACTAAACCCTGACTGTAGTGGTGGTTGTTGAGGACTAAACCCTGACTGTAGTGGTTGTTGTCCAGGACTAAACCCTGACTGTAGTGGTTGTTGTCCAGGACTAAACCCTGACTGTAGTGGTTGTTGTCCAGGACTAAACCCTGACTGTAGTGGTTGTTGTCCAGGACTAAACCCTGACTGTAGTGGTTGTTGTCCAGGACTAAACCTGACTGTAGTGGTTGTTGTCCAGGACTAAACCCTGACTGTAGTGGTTGTTGTCCAGGTTGACTGTAGTGGTTGTTGTCCAGGACTAAACCCTGACTGTAGTGGTTGTTGTCCAGGACTAAACCCTGACTGTAGTGGTTGTTGACCAGGACTGACTGTGGTGGTTGTTGTTGAGGACTAAACCCTCACTGTAGTGGTTTTTGACCAGGACTAAACTCTGACTGTAGTGGTTGTTGTCCAGGGCTAAACCCTGACTGTAGTGGTTGTTGATCAGGACTAAACCCTGACTGTAGTGGTTGTTGATCAGGACTAAACCCTGACTGTAGTGGTTGTTGACCAGGACTAAACCCTGACTGTAGTGATTGTTGTCCAGGACTAAACCCTGACTGTAGTGATTGTTGTCCAGGACTAAACCCTGAATGTGGTGGTTGTTGTTGAGGACTAAACCCTGACTGTGGTGGTTGTTGTTGAGGACTAAACCCTGACTGTAGTGGTTGTTGACCAGGACTAAACCTGACTGTAGTGGTTGTTGTCCAGGGCTAAACCCTGACTGTAGTGGTTGTTGTCCAGTACTAAACCCTGACTGTAGTGGTTGTTGACCAGGACTAAACCCTGACTGTAGTGGTTGTTGTCCAGGACTAAACCCTGACTGTAGTGGTTGTTGTTCAGGACTAAACCCTGACTGTAGTGGTTGTTGACCAGGACTAAACCCTGACTGTAGTGGTTGTTGTCCAGGACTAAACCCTGACTGTAGTGGTTGTTGTCCAGGACTAAACCCTGACTGTAGTGGTTGTTGTCCAGGACTAAACCTGACTGTAGTGGTTGTTGATCAGGACTAAACCCTGACTGTAGTGGTTGTTGATCAGGACTAAACCCTGACTGTAGTGGTTGTTGTCCAGGACTAAACCCTGACTGTAGTGGTTGTTGTCCAGGACTAAACCCTGACTGTAGTGGTTGTTGTCCAGGACTAAACCCTGACTGTAGTGGTTGTTGTCCAGGACTAAACCCTGACTGTAGTGGTTGTTGACCAGGACTAAACCCTGACTGTAGTGGTTGTTGTCCAGGACTAAACCCTGACTGTAGTGGTTGTTGTCCAGGACTAAACCCTGACTGTAGTGGTTGTTGTCCAGGACTAAACCCTGACTGTAGTGGTTGTTGTCCAGGACTAAACCCTGACTGTAGTGGTTGTTGTCCAGGACTAAACCCTGACTGTAGTGGTTGTTGTCCAGACTAAACCCTGACTGTAGTGGTTGTTGTCAGGACTAAACCCTGACTGTAGTGGTTGTTGAGGACTAAACCCTGACTGTGGTGGTTGTTGTTGAGGACTAAACCCTCACTGTAGTGGTTTTTGACCAGGACTAAACTCTGACTGTAGTGGTTGTTGTCCAGGGCTAAACCCTGACTGTAGTGGTTGTTGATCAGGACTAAACCCTGACTGTAGTGGTTGTTGATCAGGACTAAACCCTGACTGTAGTGGTTGTTGACCAGGACTAAACCCTGACTGTAGTGATTGTTGTCCAGGACTAAACCCTGACTGTAGTGATTGTTGTCCAGGACTAAACCCTGACTGTGGTGGTTGTTGTTGAGGACTAAACCCTGACTGTGGTGGTTGTTGTTGAGGACTAAACCCTGACTGTAGTGGTTGTTGACCAGGACTAAACTCTGACTGTAGTGGTTGTTGTCCAGGACTAAACCCTGACTGTAGTGGTTGTTGTCCAGGACTAAACCCTGACTGTAGTGGTTGTTGACCAGGACTAAACCCTGACTGTAGTGGTTGTTGTCCAGGACTAAACCCTGACTGTAGTGGTTGTTGTCCAGGACTAAACCCTGACTGTAGTGGTTGTTGAAGGACTAAACCCTGACTGTAGTGGTTGTTGTCCAGGACTAAACCCTGACTGTAGTGGTTGTTGTCCAGGACTAAACCCTGACTGTAGTGGTTGTTGTCCAGGACTAAACCCTGACTGTAGTGGTTGACTGTAGTGTTGTTGTCCAGGACTAAACCCTGACTGTAGTGGTTGTTGTCCAGGACTAAACCCTGACTGTAGTGGTTGTTGTCCAGGACTAAACCCTGACTGTAGTGGTTGTTGACCAGGACTAAACCCTGACTGTAGTGGTTGTTGTCCAGGACTAAACCCTGACTGTAGTGGTTTTTGACCAGGACTAAACCTGACTGTAGTGGTTGTTGTCCAGGACTAAACCCTGACTGTAGTGGTTGTTGATCCCCCTGACTGTAGTGGTTGTTGTCCAGGACTAAACCCTGACTGTAGTGGTTGTGTTAAGGACTAAACCCTGACTGTAGTGGTTGTTGTCCAGGACTAAACCCTGACTGTAGTGGTTGTTGTCCAGGACTAAACCCTGACTGTAGTGGTTGTTGTCCAGGACTAAACCCTGACTGTAAAACCCTGACTGTAGTGGTTGTTGTCCAGGACTAAACCCTGACTGTAGTGGTTGTTGTCCAGGACTAAACCCTGACTGTAGTGGTTGTTGTCCAGGACTAAACCCTGACTGTAGTGGTTGTTGATCCAGGACTAAACCCTGACTGTAGTGGTTGTTGTCCAGGACTAAACCCTGACTGTAGTGGTTGTTGTCCAGGACTAAACCCTGACTGTAGTGGTTGTTGTCCAGGACTAAACCCTGACTGTAGTGGTTGTTGACCAGGACTAAACCCTGACTGTGGTGGTTGTTGTTGAGGACTAAACCCTGACTGTAGTGGTTTTTGACCAGGACTAAACCCTGACTGTAGTGGTTTTTGACCAGGACTAAACCCTGACTGTAGTGGTTGTTGTCCAGGACTAAACCCTGACTGTAGTGGTTGTTGATCAGGACTAAACCCTGACTGTAGTGGTTGTTGATCCAGGACTAAACCCTGACTGTAGTGGTTGTTGACCAGGACTAAACCCTGACTGTAGTGATTGTTGTCCAGGACTAAACCCTGACTGTAGTGGTTGTTGTCCAGGACTAAACCCTGACTGTAGTGGTTGGTTGTTGTCCAGGACTAAACCCTGACTGTAGTGGTTGTTGACCAGGACTAAACCTGACTGTAGTGGTTGTTGTCCAGGGCTGACTGTAGTGGTTGTTGTCCAGGGCTAAACCCTGACTGTAGTGGTTGTTGTCCAGGACTAAACCCTGACTGTAGTGGTTGGTTGTTGTTCCAGGACTAAACCCTGACTGTAGTGGTTGTTGACCAGGACTAAACCCTGACTGTAGTGGTTGTTGTCCAGGACTAAACCCTGACTGTAGTGGTTGTTGTCCAGGACTAAACCCTGACTGTAGTGGTAGGACTGACTGTAGTTGTTGATCAGGACTAAACCCTGACTGTAGTGGTTGTTGTCCAGGACTAAACCCTGACTGTAGTGGTTGTTGTCCAGGACTAAACCCTGACTGTAGTGGTTGTTGACTGTAGTGGTGGTTGGACTAAACCCTGACTGTAGTGGTTGTTGTCCAGGACTAAACCCTGACTGTAGTGGTTGTTGTCCAGGACTAAACCCTGACTGTAGTGGTTGTTGACCAGGACTAAACCCTGACTGTAGTGGTTGTTGTCCAGGACTAAACCCTGACTGTAGTGGTTGTTGTCCAGGACTAAACCCTGACTGTAGTGGTTGTTGATCAGGACTAAACCCTGACTGTAGTGGTTGTTGACCAGGACTAAACCCTGACTGTAGTGGTTGTTGTCCAGGACTAAACCCTGACTGTAGTGGTTGTTGATCCAGGACTAAACCCTGACTGTAGTGGTTGTTGTCCAGGACTAAACCCTGACTGTAGTGGTTGTTGTCCAGGACTAAACCCTGACTGTAGTGGTTGTTGATCAGGACTAAACCCTGACTGTAGTGGTTGTTGTCCAGGACTAAACCCTGACTGTAGTGGTTGTTGATCAGGACTAAACCCTGACTGTAGTGGTTGTTGATCCAGGACTAAACCCTGACTGTAGTGGTTGTTGATTAAACCCTGACTGTAGTGTTGTTGTCCAGGACTAAACCCTGACTGTAGTGGTTGTTGTCCAGGACTAAACCCTGACTGTAATGGTTGTTGACTAAACCCTGACTGTACTGACTGTGTGGTTGTTGTTGAGGACTAAACCCTGACTGTAGTGGTTTTGACCAGGACTAAACTCTGACTGTAGTGGTTGTTGTCCAGGGCTAAACCCTGACTGTAGTGGTTGTTGATCAGGACTAAACCCTGACTGTAGTGGTTGTTGATCCAGGACTAAACCCTGACTGTAGTGGTTGTTGACCAGGACTTGACTGTAGTGATTGTTGTCCAGGACTAAACCCTGACTGTAGTGGTTGTTGTCCAGGACTAAACCCTGACTGTAGTGGTTGTTGTTGAGGACTAAACCCTGACTGTAGTGGTTGTTGTTGAGGACTAAACCCTGACTGTAGTGGTTGTTGACCAGGACTAAACTCTGAGGAGGGCTAAACCCTGACTGTAGTGGTTGTTGTCCAGGACTAAACCCTGACTGTAGTGGTTGTTGACCAGGACTAAACCCTGACTGTAGTGGTGTTGTCCAGGACTAAACCCTGACTGTAGTGGTTGTTGTTCAGGACTAAACCCTGACTGTAGTGGTTGTTGACCAGGACTAAACCCTGACTGTAGTGGTTGTTGTCCAGGACTAAACCCTGACTGTAGTGGTTGTTGTCCAGGACTAAACCCTGACTGTAGTGGTTGTTGTCCAGGACTAAACCCTGACTGTAGTGGTTGTTGTCCAGGACTAAACCCTGACTGTAGTGGTTGTTGTCCAGGACTAAACCCTGACTGTAGTGGTTGTTGTCCAGGACTAAACCCTGACTGTAGTGGTTGTTGTCCAGGACTAAACCCTGACTGTAGTGGTTGTTGTTGAGGACTAAACCCTGACTGTAGTGGTTGTTGTTGAGGACTAAACCCTGACTGTAGTGGTTGTTGTTCCTAAACCCTGACTGTAGTGGTTGTTGACCAGGACTAAACCCTGACTGTAGTGGTTGTTGTCCAGGACTAAACCCTGACTGTAGTGGTTGTTGTCCAGGACTAAACCCTGACTGTAGTGGTTGTTGATCCAGGACTAAACCCTGACTGTAGTGGTTGTTGTCCAGGACTAAACCCTGACTGTAGTGGTTGTTGTCCAGGACTAAACCCTGACTGTAGTGGTTGTTGTCCAGGACTAAACCCTGACTGTAGTGGTTAAACCCTTGTTGGTTGTTGTTGAGGACTAAACCCTGACTGTAGTGGTTTTTGACCAGGACTAAACTCTGACTGTAGTGGTTGTTGTCCAGGGCTAAACCCTGACTGTAGTGGTTGTTGATCCAGGACTAAACCCTGACTGTAGTGGTTGTTGATCCAGGACTAAACCCTGACTGTAGTGGTTGTTGACCAGGACTAAACCCTGACTGTAGTGGTTGTTGTCCAGGACTAAACCCTGACTGTAGTGGTTGTTGTCCAGGACTAAACCCTGACTGTAGTGGTTGTTGTTGAGGACTAAACCCTGACTGTAGTGGTTGTTTGACTGTGAGGACTAAACCCTGACTGTAGTGGTTTTTGACCAGGACTAAACCTGACTGTAGTGGTTGTTGTCCAGGGCTAAACCCTGACTGTAGTGGTTTTTGACCAGGACTAAACCCTGACTGTAGTGGTTGTTGATCAGGACTAAACCCTGACTGTAGTGGTTGTTGACCAGGACTAAACCCTGACTGTAGTGGTTGTTGACCAGGACTAAACCCTGACTGTAGTGATTGTTGTCCAGGACTAAACCCTGACTGTGGTGGTTGTTGTTGAGGACTAAAACCCTGACTGTGGTGGTTGTTGTTGAGGACTAAACCCTGACTGTAGTGGTTGTTGACCAGGACTAAACCCTGACTGTAGTGGTTGTTGTCCAGGGCTAAACCCTGACTGTAGTGGTTGTTGTCCAGTACTAAACCCTGACTGTAGTGGTTGTTGACCAGGACTAAACCCTGACTGTAGTGGTTGTTGTCCAGGACTAAACCCTGACTGTAGTGGTTGTTGTTCAGGACTAAACCCTGACTGTAGTGGTTGTTGACCAGGACTAAACCCTGACTGTAGTGGTTGTTGTCCAGGACTAAACCCTGACTGTAGTGGTTGTTGTCCAGGACTAAACCCTGACTCTAGTGGTTGTTGTCCAGGACTAAACCCTGACTGTAGTGGTTGTTGATCAGGACTAAACCCTGACTGTAGTGGTTGTTGTCCAGGACTAAACCCTGACTGTAGTGGTTGTTGTCCAGGACTAAACCCTGACTGTAGTGGTTGTTGTCCAGGACTAAACCCTGACTGGTGGTGGTTGTTGTCCACTAAACCCTGACTGTAGTGGTTGTTGTTAATGACTAAACCCTGACTGTAGTGGTTGTTGTCCAGGACTAAACCCTGACTGTAGTGGTTGTTGTCCAGGACTAAACCCTGACTGTAGTGGTTGTTGTCCAGGACTAAACCCTGACTGTAGTGGTTGTTGTCCAGGACTAAACCCTGACTGTAGTGGTTGTTGATCAGGACTAAACCCTGACTGTAGTGGTTGTTGTCCAGGACTAAACCCTGACTGTAGTGGTTGTTGTCCAGGACTAACCCTGACTGTAGTGGTTGTTGATCAGGACTAAACCCTGACTGTAGTGGTTGTTGACCAGGACTAAACCCTGACTGTGGTGGTTGTTGTTGAGGACTAAACCCTGACTGTAGTGGTTTTTGACCAGGACTAAACTCTGACTGTAGTGGTTGTTGTCCAGGGCTAAACCCTGACTGTAGTGGTTGTTGATCAGGACTAAACCCTGACTGTAGTGGTTGTTGATCAGGACTAAACCCTGACTGTAGTGGTTGTTGATCAGGACTAAACCCTGACTGTAGTGATTGTTGTCCAGGACTAAACCCTGACTGTAGTGATTGTTGTCCAGGACTAAACCCTGACTGTGGTGGTTGTTGTTGAGGACTAAACCCTGACTGTGGTGGTTGTTGTTGAGGACTAAACCCTGACTGTAGTGGTTGTTGACCAGGACTAAACCCTGACTGTAGTGGTTGTTGTCCAGGACTAAACCCTGACTGTAGTGGTTGTTGTCCAGGACTAAACCCTGACTGTAGTGGTTGTTGACCAGGACTAAACCCTGACTGTAGTGGTTGTTGTCCAGGACTAAACCCTGACTGTAGTGGTTGTTGTCCAGGACTAAACCCTGACTGTAGTGGTTGTTGACCAGGACTAAACCCTGACTGTAGTGGTTGTTGTCCAGGACTAAACCCTGACTGTAGTGGTTGTTGTCCAGGACTAAACCCTGACTGTAGTGGTTGTTGTCCAGGACTAAACCCTGACTGTAGTGGTTGTTGATCAGGACTAAACCCTGACTGTAGTGGTTGTTGTCCAGGACTAAACCCTGACTGTAGTGGTTGTTGTCCAGGACTAAACCCTGACTGTAGTGATTGTTGTCCAGGACTAAACCCTGACTGTAGTGGTTGTTGACCAGGACTAAACCCTGACTGTGGTGGTTGTTGTTGAGGACTAAACCCTGACTGTAGTGGTTTTTGACCAGGACTAAACTCTGACTGTAGTGGTTGTTGTCCAGGGCTAAACCCTGACTGTAGTGGTTGTTGATCAGGACTAAACCCTGACTGTAGTGGTTGTTGATCAGGACTAAACCCTGACTGTAGTGGTTGTTGACCAGGACTAAACCCTGACTGTAGTGATTGTTGTCCAGGACTAAACCCTGACTGTAGTGGTTGTTGTCCAGGACTAAACCCTGACTGTAGTGGTTGTTGTCCAGGACTAAACCCTGACTGTAGTGGTTGTTGTCCAGGACTAAACCCTGACTGTAGTGGTTGTTGTCCAGGACTAAACCCTGACTGTAGTGGTTGTTGTCCAGGACTAAACCCTGACTGTAGTGGTTGTTGTCCAGGGCTAAACCCTGACTGTAGTGGTTGTTGTCCAGGGCTAAACCCTGACTGTAGTGGTTGTTGTCCAGGGCTAAACCCTGACTGTAGTGGTTGTCGTCCAGGACTAAACCCTGACTGTAGTGGTTGTTGTAGTGGTGTGTTGTTGTCAGGACTAAACCCTGACTGTAGTGGTTGTTGTTCAGGACTAAACCCTGACTGTAGTGGTTGTTGACCAGGACTAAACCCTGACTGTAGTGGTTGTTGTCCAGGACTAAACCCTGACTGTAGTGGTTGTTGTCCAGGACTAAACCCTGACTGTAGTGGTTGTTGATCAGGACTAAACCCTGACTGTAGTGGTTGTTGTCCAGGACTAAACCCTGACTGTAGTGGTTGTTGTCCAGGACTAAACCTGACTGTAGTGGTTGTTGTCAGGACTAAACCCTGACTGTAGTGGTTGTTGATGAGGACTAAACCCTGACTGTGGTGGTTGTTGTTGAGGACTAAACCCTGACTGTAGTGGTTTTTGACCAGGACTAAACTCTGACTGTAGTGGTTGTTGTCCAGGGCTAAACCCTGACTGTAGTGGTTGTTGATCAGGACTAAACCCTGACTGTAGTGGTTGTTGATCAGGACTAAACCCTGACTGTAGTGGTTGTTGACCAGGACTAAACCCTGACTGTAGTGATTGTTGTCCAGGACTAAACCCTGACTGTAGTGGTTGTTGTCCAGGACTAAACCCTGACTGTGGTGGTTGTTGTTGAGGACTGACTGTGTGGTTGTTGTTGAGGACTAAACCCTGACTGTAGTGGTTGTTGACCAGGACTAAACTCTGACTGTAGTGGTTGTTGTCCAGGGCTAAACCCTGACTGTAGTGGTTGTTGTCCAGGGCTAAACCCTGACTGTAGTGGTTGTTGTCCAGGGCTAAACCCTGACTGTAGTGGTTGTTGTCCAGGACTAAACCCTGACTGTAGTGGTTGTTGTCCAGGACTAAACCCTGACTGTAGTGGTTGTTGTCCAGGGCTAAACCCTGACTGTAGTGGTTGTTGTCCAGGGCTAAACCCTGACTGTAGTGGTTGTTGTCCAGGGCTAAACCCTGACTGTAGTGGTTGTTGTCCAGGACTAAACCCTGACTGTAGTGGTTGTTGATCAGGACTAAACCTGACTGTGGTTGTTGTCCAGGACTAAACCCTGACTGTAGTGGTTGTTGTCCAGGACTAAACCCTGACTGTAGTGGTTGTTGTCCAGGACTAAACCCTGACTGTAGTGGTTGTTGTCCAGGACTAAACCCTGACTGTAGTGGTTGTTGTCCAGGACTAAACCCCCTGACTGTAGTGGTTGTTGACCAGGACTAAACCCTGACTGTAGTGGTTGTTGTCCAGGACTAAACCCTGACTGTAGGTGGTTAAACCCTGACTGTAGTGGTTGTTGTTAATGACTAAACCCTGACTGTAGTGGTTGTTGTCCAGGACTAAACCCTGACTGTAGTGGTCGTTGTCCAGGACTAAACCCTGACTGTAGTGGTGGTTGTCCAGGACTAAACCCTGACTGTAGTGGTTGTTGACCAGGACTAAACCCTGACTGTGGTGGTTGTTGTTGAGGACTAAACCCTCACTGTAGTGGTTTTTGACCAGGACTAAACTCTGACTGTAGTGGTTGTTGTCCAGGGCTAAACCCTGACTGTAGTGGTTGTTGATCAGGACTAAACCCTGACTGTAGTGGTTGTTGATCAGGACTAAACCCTGACTGTAGTGGTTGTTGACCAGGACTAAACCCTGACTGTAGTGATTGTTGTCCAGGACTAAACCCTGACTGTAGTGATTGTTGTCCAGGACTAAACCCTGACTGTGGTGGTTGTTGTTGAGGACTAAACCCTGACTGTGGTGGTTGTTGTTGAGGACTAAACCCTGACTGTAGTGGTTGTTGACCAGGACTAAACTCTGACTGTAGTGGTTGTTGTCCAGGGCTAAACCCTGACTGTAGTGGTTGTTGTCCAGGACTAAACCCTGACTGTAGTGGTTGTTGACCAGGACTAAACCCTGACTGTAGTGATTGTTGTCCAGGACTAAACCCTGACTGTAGTGGTTGTTGTTCAGGACTAAACCCTGACTGTAGTGGTTGTTGTCCAGGACTAAACCCTGACTGTAGTGGTTGTTGTCCAGGACTAAACCCTGACTGTAGTGGTTGTTGTCCAGGACTAAACCCTGACTGTAGTGGTTGTTGTCCAGGACTAAACCCTGACTGTAGTGGTTGTTGGCCAGGACTAAACCCTGACTGTAGTGGTGGTTGTCCAGGACTAAACCCTGACTGTAGTGGTGGTTGTCCAGGACTAAACCCTGACTGTGGTGGTTGTTGATCAGGACTAAACCCTGACTGTAGTGGTTGTTGTCCAGGACTAAACCCTGACCGTGGTGGTTGTTGTTGAGGACTAAACCCTGACTGTAGTGGTTTTTGACCAGGACTAAACTCTGACTGTAGTGGTTGTTGTCCAGGGCTAAACCCTGACTGTAGTGGTTGTTGATCAGGACTAAACCCTGACTGTAGTGGTTGTTGATCAGGACTAAACCCTGACTGTAGTGGTTGTTGACCAGGACTAAACCCTGACTGTAGTGATTGTTGTCCAGGACTAAACCCTGACTGTAGTGATTGTTGTCCAGGACTAAACCCTGAATGTGGTGGTTGTTGTTGAGGACTAAACCCTGACTGTGGTGGTTGTTGTTGAGGACTAAACCCTGACTGTAGTGGTTGTTGACCAGGACTAAACCTGACTGTAGTGGTTGTTGTCCAGGGCTAAACCCTGACTGTAGTGGTTGTTGTCCAGTACTGACTGTAGTGGTTGTTGACCAGGACTAAACCCTGACTGTAGTGGTTGTTGACCAGGACTAAACCCTGACTGTAGTGGTTGTTGTCCAGGACTAAACCCTGACTGTAGTGGTTGTTGACCAGGACTAAACCCTGACTGTAGTGGTTGTTGTCCAGGACTAAACCCTGACTGTAGTGGTTGTTGTCCAGGACTAACCCTGACTGTAGTGGTTGTTGATCAGGACTAAACCCTGACTGCAGTGGTTGTTGTCCAGGACTAAACCCTGACTGTAGTGGTTGTTGTCCAGGACTAACCCTGACTGTAGTGGTTGTTGATCAGGACTAAACCCTGACTGTAGTGGTTGTTGACCAGGACTAAACCCTGACTGTAGTGGTTGTTGATCAGGACTAAACCCTGACTGTAGTGGTTGTTGTCCAGGACTAAACCCTGACTGTAGTGGTTGTTGTCCAGGACTAAACCCTGACTGTAGTGGTTGTTGACCAGGACTAAACCCTGACTGTAGTGGTTGTTGTCCAGGACTAAACCCTGACTGTAGTGGTTGTTGATCAGGACTAAACCCTGACTGTAGTGGTTGTTGACCAGGACTAAACCCTGACTGTAGTGGTTGTTGTCCAGGACTAAACCCTGACTGTAGTGGTTGTTGTCCAGGACTAAACCCTGAGTAGTGGTTGTTGTCCAGGACTAAACCCTGACTGTAGTGGTTGTTGATCAGGACTAAACCCTGACTGTAGTGGTTGTTGTCCAGGACTAAACCCTGACTGTAGTGGTTGTTGATCAGGACTAAACCCTGACTGTAGTGGTTGTTGACCAGGACTAAACCCTGACTGTGGTGGTTGTTGTTGAGGACTAAACCCTGACTGTAGTGGTTTTTGACCAGGACTAAACTCTGACTGTAGTGGTTGTTGTCCAGGGCTAAACCCTGACTGTAAAAACCCTGACTGTAGTGGTTGTTGATCAGACTAAACCCTGACTGTAGTGGTTGTTGACCAGGACTAAACCCTGACTGTAGTGGTTGTTGTCCAGGACTAAACCCTGACTGTAGTGATTGTTGTCCAGGACTAAACCCTGACTGTGGTGGTTGTTGTTGAGGACTAAACCCTGACTGTAGTGGTTGTTGTTGAGGACTAAACCCTGACTGTAGTGGTTGTTGACCAGGACTAAACCCTGACTGTAGTGGTTGTTGTCCAGGGCTAAACCCTGACTGTAGTGGTTGTTGTCCAGTGACTGTAGTGGTTGTTGTCCAGGACTAAACCCTGACTGTAGTGGTTGTTGACCAGGACTAAACCCTGACTGTAGTGATTGTTGTCCAGGACTAAACCCTGACTGTAGTGGTTGTTGTTCAGGACTAAACCCTGACTGTAGTGGTTGTTGACCAGGACTAAACCCTGACTGTAGTGGTTGTTGTCCAGGACTAAACCCTGACTGTAGTGGTTGTTGTCCAGGACTAAACTGTAGTGGTTGTTGATCAGGACTAAACCCTGACTGTAGTGGTTGTTGTTAAGGACTGTAGTGGTTGTTGTCCAGGACTAAACCCTGACTGTAGTGGTTGTTGATCAGGACTAAACCCTGACTGTAGTGGTTGTTGTCCAGGACTAAACCCTGACTGTAGTGGTTGTTGTCCAGGACTAAACCCTGACTGTGGTGGTTGTTGTTGAGGACTAAACCCTGACTGTAGTGGTTGTTGATCCAGGACTAAACCCTGACTGTAGTGGTTGTTGACCAGGACTAAACCCTGACTGCAGTGATTGTTGTCCAGGACTAAACCCTGACTGTAGTGATTGTTGTCCAGGACTAAACCCTGACTGTGGTGGTTGTTGTTGAGGACTAAACCCTGACTGTGGTGGTTGTTGTTGAGGACTAAACCCTGACTGTAGTGGTTTTTGACCAGGACTAAACCTGACTGTAGTGGTTGTTGTCCAGGGCTAAACCCTGACTGTAGTGGTTGTTGTCCAGGACTAAACCCTGACTGTAGTGGTTGTTGACCAGGACTAAACCCTGACTGTAGTGATTGTTGTCCAGGACTAAACCCTGACTGTAGTGGTTGTTGTTCAGGACTAAACCCTGACTGTAGTGGTTGTTGAACAGGACTAAACCCTGACTGTAGTGGTTGTTGTCCAGGACCCCTGACTGTAGTGGTTGTTGTCCAGGACTAAACCCTGACTGTAGTGGTTGTTGATCAGGACTAAACCCTGACTGTAGTGGTTGTAAAAACCCTGACTGTAGTGGTTGTTGTCCAGGACTAAACCCTGACTGTAGTGGTTGTTGATCAGGACTAAACCCTGACTGTAGTGGTTGTTGTCCAGGACTAAACCCTGACTGTAGTGGTTGTTGATCCAGGACTAAACCCTGACTGTAGTGGTTGTTGTCCAGGACTAAACCCTGACTGTAGTGGTTGTTGTTGAGGACTAAACCCTGACTGTAGTGGTTGTTGTCCAGGACTAAACCCTGACTGTAGTGGTTGTTGACCAGGACTAAACCCTGACTGTAGTGGTTCTCCAGGTTGACTGTAGTGGTTGTTGTTGAGGACTAAACCCTGACTGTAGTGGTTGTTGACCAGGACTAAACTCTGACTGTAGTGGTTGTTGTCCAGGACTAACCCTGACTGTAATGGTTGTTGATCAGGACTAAACCCTGACTGTAGTGGTTGTTGTCCAGGGCTAAACCCTGACTGTAGTGGTTGTTGTCCAGTACTAAACCCTGACTGTAGTGGTTGTTGACCAGGACTAAACCCTGACTGTAGTGATTGTTCTCCAGGACTAAACCCTGAATGTAGTGGTTGTTGTTCAGGACTAAACCCTGACTGTAGTGGTTGTTGACCAGGACTAAACCCTGACTGTAGTGGTTGTTGTCCAGGACTAAACCCTGACTGTAGTGGTTGTTGTCCAGGACTAAACCCTGACTGTAGTGGTTGTTGATCCAGGACTAAACCCTGACTGTAGTGGTTGTTGTCCAGGACTAAACCCTGACTGTAGTGGTTGTTGTCCAGGACTAAACCCTGACTGTAGTGGTTGTTGATCCAGGACTAAACCCTGACTGTAGTGGTTGTTGACCAGGACTAAACCCTGACTGTAGTGGTTGTTGTCCAGGACTTGTTGTAGTGGTTGTTGACCAGGACTAAACCCTGACTGTAGTGATTGTTGTCCAGGACTACTGTAGTGACCCCTGACTGTGGTGGTTGTTGTTGAGGACTAAACCCTGACTGTGGTGGTTGTTGTTGAGGACTAAACCCTGACTGTAGTGGTTGTTGACCAGGACTAAACTCTGACTGTAGTGGTTGTTGTCCAGGACTAAACCCTGACTGTAGTGGTTGTTGTCCAGGACTAAACCCTGACTGTAGTGGTTGTTGACCAGGACTAAACCCTGACTGTAGTGGTTGTTGACCAGGACTGTAGTGGTTGTTGACCAAACCCTGACTGTAGTGGTTGTTGTCCAGGACTAAACCCTGACTGTAGTGGTTGTTGACCAGGACTAAACCCTGACTGTAGTGATTGTTCTCCAGGACTAAACCCTGAATGTAGTGGTTGTTGTTCAGGACTAAACCCTGACTGTAGTGGTTGTTGACCAGGACTAAACCCTGACTGTAGTGGTTGTTGTCCAGGACTAAACCCTGACTGTAGTGGTTGTTGTCCAGGACTAACCCTGACTGTAGTGGTTGTTGATCAGGCTAAACCCTGACTGGTGGTTGTTGACCAGGACTAAACCCTGACTGTAGTGGTTGTTGTTCATGACTAAACCCTGACTGTAGTGGTTGTTGTCCAGGACTAAACCCTGACTGTAGTGGTTGTTGTCCAGGACTAAACCCTGACTGTAGTGGTTGTTGGCCAGGACTAAACCCTGACTGTAGTGGTGGTTGTCCAGGACTAAACCCTGACTGTAGTGGTGGTTGTCCAGGACTAAACCCTGACTGTGGTGGTTGTTGATCAGGACTAAACCCTGACTGTAGTGATTGTTGTCCAGGACTAAACCCTGACTGTGGTGGTTGTTGTTGAGGACTAAACCCTGACTGTGGTGGTTGTTGTTGAGGACTAAACCCTGACTGTAGTGGTTTTTGACCAGGACTAAACTCTGACTGTAGTGGTTGTTGTCCAGGGCTAAACCCTGACTGTAGTGGTTGTTGATCAGGACTAAACCCTGACTGTAGTGGTTGTTGTTGAGGACTAAACCCTGACTGTGGTGGTTGTTGTTGGGGAAAACCCTGACTGTAGTGGTTGTTGACCAGGACTAAACCTGACTGTAGTGGTTGTTGACCAGGACTAAACCCTGACTGTAGTGGTTGTTGACCAGGACTAAACCCTGACTGTAGTGATTGTTGTCCAGGACTAAACCCTGACTGTGGTGGTTGTTGTTGAGGACTAAACCCTGACTGTAGTGGTTGTTGTTGAGGACTAAACCCTGACTGTAGTGGTTGTTGACCAGGACTAAACTCTGACTGTAGTGGTTGTTGTCCAGGACTAAACCCTGACTGTAGTGGTTGTTGTCCCTGAGTAGTGGTTGTTGACTAAACCCTGACTGTAGTGGTTGTTGTCCAGGACTAAACTCTGACTGTAGTGGTTGTTGTCCAGGACTAAACCCTGACTGTAGTGGTTGTTGACCAGGACTAAACCCTGACTGTAGTGGTTGTTGTCCAGGACTAAACCCTGACTGTAGTGGTTGTTGTCCAGGACTAAACCCTGACTGTAGTGGTTGTTGTCCAGGACTAACCCTGACTGTAGTGGTTGTTGATCAGGACTAAACCCTGACTGTAGTGGTTGTTGTCCAGGACTAAACCCTGACTGTAGTGGTTGTTGTCCAGGACTAAACCTGACTGTAGTGGTTGTTGATCAGGACTAAACCCTGACTGTAGTGGTTGTTGACCAGGACTAAACCCTGACTGTAGTGGTTGTTGTTGAGGACTAAACCCTCACTGTAGTGGTTTTGACCAGGACTAAACTCTGACTGTAGTGGTTGTTGTCCAGGGCTAAACCCTGACTGTAGTGGTTGTTGATCAGGACTAAACCCTGACTGTAGTGGTTGTTGAAGGACTAAACCCTGACTGTAGTGGTTGTTGACCAGGACTAAACCCTGACTGTAGTGGTTGTTGACCAGGACTAAACCCTGACTGTAGTGATTGTTGTCCAGGACTAAACCCTGACTGTGGTGGTTGTTGTTGAGGACTAAACCCTGACTGTGGTGGTTGTTGTTGAGGACTAAACCCTGACTGTAGTGGTTGTTGTCCAGGACTAAACCCTGACTGTAGTGGTTGTTGTCCAGGACTAAACCTGACTGTAGTGGTTGTTGATCAGGACTAAACCCTGACTGTAGTGGTTGTTGTCCAGGACTAAACCCTGACTGTAGTGGTTGTTGTCCAGGACTAAACCCTGACTGTAGTGGTTGTTGATCAGGACTAAACCCTGACTGTAGTGGTTGTTGACCAGGACTAAACCCTGACTGTGGTGGTTGTTGTTGAGGACTAAACCCTGACTGTAGTGGTTTTGACCAGGACTAAACTCTGACTGTAGTGGTTGTTGTCCAGGGCTAAACCCTGACTGTAGTGGTTGTTGATCAGGACTAAACCCTGACTGTAGTGGTTGTTGATCAGGACTAAACCCTGACTGTAGTGGTTGTTGACCAGGACTAAACCCTGACTGTAGTGATTGTTGTCCAGGACTAAACCCTGACTGTAGTGATTGTTGTCCAGGACTAAACCCTGAATGTGGTGGTTGTTGTTGAGGACTAAACCCTGACTGTGGTGGTTGTTGTTGAGGACTAAACCCTGACTGTAGTGGTTGTTGACCAGGAATAAACTCTGACTGTAGTGGTTGTTGTCCAGGGCTAAACCCTGACTGTAGTGGTTGTTGTCCAGTACTAAACCCTGACTGTAGTGGTTGTTGACCAGGACTAAACCCTGACTGTAGTGATTGTTCTCCAGGACTAAACCCTGACTGTAGTGGTTGTTGTCCAGGACTAAACCCTGACTGTAGTGGTTGTTGTCCAGGACTAAACCCTGACTGTAGTGGTTGTTGTCCAGGACTAAACCCTGACTGTAGTGGTTGTTGTCCAGGACTAAACCCTGACTGTAGTGGTTGTTGATCAGGACTAAACCCTGACTGTAGTGGTTGTTGTCCAGGACTAAACCCTGACTGTAGTGGTTGTTGTCCAGGACTAAACCCTGACTGTAGTGGTGTTGTCCAGGACTAAACCCTGACTGTAGTGGTTGTTGTTGTACTAAACCCTGACTGGTGGTTGTTGTCCAGGACTAAACCCTGACTGTAGTGGTTGTTGTTCAGGACTAAACCCTGACTGTAGTGGTTGTTGACCAGGACTAAACCCTGACTGTAGTGGTTGTTGTCCAGGACTAAACCCTGACTGTAGTGGTTGTTGTCCAGGACTAAACCCTGACTGTAGTGGTTGTTGATCAGGACTAAACCCTGACTGTGGTGGTTGTTGTTGAGGACTAAACCCTGACTGTAGTGGTTTTTGACCAGGACTAACCCTGACTGTAGTGGTTGTTGTCCAGGACTAAACCCTGACCGTGGTGGTTGTTGTTGAGGACTAAACCCTGACTGTGGTGGTTGTTGTTGAGGACTAAACCCTGACTGTAGTGGTTTTTGACCAGGACTAAACTCTGACTGTAGTGGTTGTTGTCCAGGGCTAAACCCTGACTGTAGTGGTTGTTGATCAGGACTAAACCCTGACTGTAGTGGTTGTTGATCAGGACTAAACCCTGACTGTAGTGGTTGTTGACCAGGACTAAACCCTGACTGTAGTGATTGTTGTCCAGGACTAAACCCTGACTGTAGTGATTGTTGTCCAGGACTAAACCCTGAATGTGGTGGTTGTTGTTGAGGACTAAACCCTGACTGTGGTGGTTGTTGTTGAGGACTAAACCCTGACTGTAGTGGTTGTTGACCAGGAATAAACTCTGACTGTAGTGGTTGTTGTCCAGGGCTAAACCCTGACTGTAGTTGTTGTTGTCCAGTACTAAACCCTGACTGTAGTGGTTGTTGACCAGGACTAAACCCTGACTGTAGTGATTGTTCTCCAGGACTAAACCCTGAATGTAGTGGTTGTTGTTCAGGACTAAACCCTGACTGTAGTGGTTGTTGACCAGGACTAAACCCTGACTGTAGTGGTTGTTGTCCAGGACTAAACCCTGACTGTAGTGGTTGTTGTCCAGGACTAAACCCTGACTGTAGTGGTTGTTGTCCAGGACTAACCCTGACTGTAGTGGTTGTTGATCAGGACTAAACCCTGACTGTAGTGGTTGTTGTCCAGGACTAAACCCTGACTGTAGTGGTTGTTGTCCAGGACTAACCCTGACTGTAGTGGTTGTTGATCAGGACTAAACCCTGACTGTAGTGGTTGTTGACCAGGACTAAACCCTGACTGTGGTGGTTGTTGTTGAGGACTAAACCCTCACTGTAGTGGTTTTTGACCAGGACTAAACTCTGACTGTAGTGGTTGTTGTCCAGGGCTAAACCCTGACTGTAGTGGTTGTTGATCAGGACTAAACCCTGACTGTAGTGGTTGTTGATCAGGACTAAACCCTGACTGTAGTGGTTGTTGACCAGGACTAAACCCTGACTGTAGTGATTGTTGTCCAGGACTAAACCCTGACTGTAGTGATTGTTGTCCAGGACTAAACCCTGAATGTGGTGGTTGTTGTTGAGGACTAAACCCTGACTGTGGTGGTTGTTGTTGAGGACTAAACCCTGACTGTAGTGGTTGTTGACCAGGACTAAACCCTGACTGTAGTGGTTGTTGTCCAGGACTAAACCCTGACTGTAGTGGTTGTTGTCCAGTACTAAACCCTGACTGTAGTGGTTGTTGACCAGGACTAAACCCTGACTGGTGATTGTTCTCCAGGACTAAACCCTGACTGTAGTGGTTGTTGTTCAGGACTAAACCCTGACTGTAGTGGTTGTTGACCAGGACTAAACCCTGACTGTAGTGGTTGTTGTCCAGGACTAAACCCTGACTGTAGTGGTTGTTGTCCAGGACTAACCCTGACTGTAGTGGTTGTTGATCAGGACTAAACCCTGACTGTAGTGGTTGTTGTCCAGGACTAAACCCTGACTGTAGTGGTTGTTGTCCAGGACTAACCCTGACTGTAGTGGTTGTTGATCAGGACTAAACCCTGACTGTAGTGGTTGTTGTCCAGGACTAACCCTGACTGTAGTGGTTGTTGATCAGGACTAAACCCTGACTGTAGTGGTTGTTGTCCAGGACTAAACCCTGACTGTAGTGGTTGTTGTTGAGGACTAAACCCTCACTGTAGTGGTTTTTGACCAGGACTAAACTCTGACTGTAGTGGTTGTTGTCCAGGGCTAAACCCTGACTGTAGTGGTTGTTGATCAGGACTAAACCCTGACTGTAGTGGTTGTTGTTCAGGACTAAACCCTGACTGTAGTGGTTGTTGTTGAGGACTAAACCCTGACTGTAGTGGTTGTTGACCAGGAATAAACTCTGACTGTAGTGGTTGTTGTCCAGGGCTAAACCCTGACTGTAGTGGTTGTTGACCAGGACTAAACCCTGACTGTAGTGGTTGTTGTCCAGGACTAAACCCTGACTGTAGTGGTTGTTGTCCAGGACTAAACCCTGACTGTAGTGGTTGTTGATCAGGACTAAACCCTGACTGTAGTGGTTGTTGTCCAGGACTAAACCCTGACTGTAGTGGTTGTTGTCCAGGACTAACCCTGACTGTAGTGGTTGTTGATCCTAAACCCTGACTGTAGTGGTTGTTGACCAGGACTAAACCCTGACTGTGGTGGTTGTTGTTGAGGACTAAACCCTGACTGTAGTGGTTTTTGACCAGGACTAAACTCTGACTGTAGTGGTTGTTGTCCAGGGCTAAACCCTGACTGTAGTGGTTGTTGATCAGGACTAAACCCTGACTGTAGTGGTTGTTGATCAGGACTAAACCCTGACTGTAGTGGTTGTTGACCAGGACTAAACCCTGACTGTAGTGATTGTTGTCCAGGACTAAACCCTGACTGTAGTGATTGTTGTCCAGGACTAAACCCTGAATGTGGTGGTTGTTGTTGAGGACTAAACCCTGACTGTGGTGGTTGTTGTTGAGGACTAAACCCTGACTGTAGTGGTTGTTGACCAGGACTAAACCCTGACTGTAGTGGTTGTTGTCCAGGGCTAAACCCTGACTGTAGTGGTTGTTGTCCAGTACTAAACCCTGACTGTAGTGGTTGTTGACCAGGACTAAACCCTGACTGTAGTGATTGTTGTCCAGGACTAAACCCTGAATGTAGTGGTTGTTGTTCAGGACTAAACCCTGACTGTAGTGGTTGTTGAACAGGACTAAACCCTGACTGTAGTGGTTGTTGTCCAGGACTAAACCCTGACTGTAGTGGTTGTTGTCCAGGACTAACCCTGACTGCAGTGGTTGTTGAAGGACCCCTGACTGTAGTGGTTGTTGTTAATGACTGGTAGTGGTTGTTGTCCAGGACTAAACCCTGACTGTAGTGGTTGTTGATCCAGGACTAAACCCTGACTGTAGTGGTTGTTGTCCAGGGCTAAACCCTGACTGTAGTGGTTGTTGTCCAGGGCTAAACCCTGACTGTAGTGGTTGTTGTCCAGGACTAAACCCTGACTGTAGTGGTTGTTGTCCAGGACTAAACCCTGACTGTAGTGGTTGTTGATCAGGACTAAACCCTGACTGTAGTGGTTGTTGACCAGGACTAAACCCTGACTGTAGTGATTGTTGTCCAGGACTAAACCCTGACTGTGGTGGTTGTTGTTGAGGACTAAACCCTGACTGTGGTGGTTGTTGTTGAGGACTAAACCCTGACTGTAGTGGTTGTTGACCAGGACTAAACTCTGACTGTAGTGGTTGTTGTCCAGGGCTAAACCCTGACTGTAGTGGTTGTTGATCAGGACTAAACCCTGACTGTAGTGGTTGTTGACCAGGACTAAACCCTGACTGTAGTGATTGTTGTCCAGGACTAAACCCTGAATGTAGTGGTTGTTGTTCAGGACTAAACCCTGACTGTAGTGGTTGTTGAACAGGACTAAACCCTGACTGTAGTGGTTGTTGTCCAGGACTAAACCCTGACTGTAGTGGTTGTTGTCCAGGACTAAACCCTGACTGTAGTGGTTGTTGATCAGGACTAAACCCTGACTGTAGTGGTTGTTGTTAAGACTAAACCCTGACTGTAGTGGTTGTTGTCCAGGACTAAACCCTGACTGTAGTGGTTGTTGATCAGGACTAAACCCTGACTGTAGTGGTTGTTGTCCAGGACTAACCCCTGACTGTAGTGGTTGTTGATCAGGACTAAACCCTGACTGTAGTGGTTGTTGTCCAGGACTAAACCCTGACTGTAGTGGTTGTTGTTGAGGACTAAACCCTGACTGTAGTGGTTGTTGTCCAGGACTAAACCCTGACTGTAGTGGTTGTTGACCAGGACTAAACCCTGACTGCAGTGATTGTTCTCCAGGACTAAACCCTGACTGTAGTGGTTGTTGTTCAGGACTAAACCCTGACTGTAGTGGTTGTTGACTAAACCCTGACTGTAGTGGTTGTTGTCCAGGACTAAACCCTGACTGTAGTGGTTGTTGTCCAGGACTAAACCCTGACTGTAGTGGTTGTTGTCCAGGACTAAACCCTGACTGTAGTGGTTGTTGACCAGGACTAAACCCTGACTGTAGTGGTTGTTGACCAGGACTAAACCCTGACTGTAGTGATTGTTGTCCAGGACTAAACCCTGACTGTAGTGGTTGTTGTTCAGGACTAAACCCTGACTGTAGTGGTTGTTGACCAGGACTAAACCCTGACTGTAGTGGTTGTTGTCCAGGACTAAACCCTGACTGTAGTGGTTGTTGTCCAGGACTAAACCTGACTGTAGTGGTTGTTGATCAGGACTAAACCCTGACTGTAGTGGTTGTTGTCCAGGACTAAACCCTGACTGTAGTGGTTGTTGTCCAGGACTAACCCTGACTGTAGTGGTTGTTGATCAGGACTAAACCCTGACTGTGGTTGTTGACCAGTGGTTGGTTGTTGAGGACTAAACCCTGACTGTAGTGGTTTTTGACCAGGACTAAACTCTGACTGTAGTGGTTGTTGTCCAGGGCTAAACCCTGACTGTAGTGGTTGTTGATCAGGACTAAACCCTGACTGTAGTGGTTGTTGATCAGGACTAAACCCTGACTGTAGTGGTTGTTGACCAGGACTAAACCCTGACTGTAGTGATTGTTGTCCAGGACTAAACCCTGACTGTAGTGGTTGTTGTCCAGGACTAAACCCTGACTGTGGTGGTTGTTGTTGAGGACTAAACCCTGACTGTGGTGGTTGTTGTTGAGGACTAAACCCTGACTGTAGTGGTTGTTGACCAGGACTAAACTCTGACTGTAGTGGTTGTTGTCCAGGGCTAAACCCTGACTGTAGTGGTTGTTGTCCAGTACTAAACCCTGACTGTAGTGGTTGTTGACCAGGACTAAACCCTGACTGTAGTGATTGTTCTCCAGGACTAAACCCTGAATGTAGTGGTTGTTGTTCAGGACTAAACCCTGACTGTAGTGGTTGTTGACCAGGACTAAACCCTGACTGTAGTGGTTGTTGTCCAGGACTAAACCCTGACTGTAGTGGTTGTTGTCCAGGACTAACCCTGACTGTAGTGGTTGTTGATCAGGACTAAACCCTGACTGTAGTGGTTGTTGACCAGGACTAAACCCTGACTGTAGTGGTTGTTGTTAATGACTAAACCCTGACTGTAGTGGTTGTTGTCCAGGACTAAACCCTGACTGTAGTGGTCGTTGTCCAGGACTAAACCCTGACTGTAGTGGTTGTTGGCCAGGACTAAACCCTGACTGTAGTGGTGGTTGTCCAGGACTAAACCCTGACTGTAGTGGTGGTTGTCCAGGACTAAACCCTGACTGTGGTGGTTGTTGATCAGGACTAAACCCTGACTGTAGTGATTGTTGTCCAGGACTAAACCCTGACCGTGGTGGTTGTTGTTGAGGACTAAACCCTGACTGTGGTGGTTGTTGTTGAGGACTAAACCCTGACTGTAGTGGTTTTTGACCAGGACTAAACCCTGACTGTAGTGGTTGTTGATCAGGACTAAACCCTGACTGTAGTGGTTGTTGACCAGGACTAAACCCTGACTAGTGGTTGTTGTTGAGGACTAAACCCTGACTGTGGCGGTTGTTGTTGAGGACTAAACCCTGACTGTAGTGGTTGTTGACCAGGACTAAACTCTGACTGTAGTGGTTGTTGTTCAGGACTAAACCCTGACTGTAGTGGTTGTTGACCAGGACTAAACCCTGACTGTAGTGGCTGTTGTCCAGGACTAAACCCTGACTGTAGTGGTTGTTGTCCAGGACTAACCCTGACTGTAGTGGTTGTTGTCCAGGACTAAACCCTGACTGTAGTGGTTGTTGTCCAGGACTAAACCCTGACTGTAGTGGTTGTTGTCCAGGACTAAACCCTGACTGTAGTGGTTGTTGACCAGGACTAAACCCTGACTGTAGTGGTTGTTGATCAGGACTAAACCCTGACTGTAGTGGTTGTTGTTCAGGACTAAACCCTGACTGTAGTTGGTTGTTGCAAACCCTGACTGTAGTGGTTGTTGATCAGGACTAAACCCTGACTGTAGTGGTTGTTGACCAGGACTAAACCCTGACTGTAGTGGTTGTTGTTCAGGACTAAACCCTGACTGTCGTTGTTGTTGCCCAGGACTAACCCTGACTGTAGTGGTTGTTGATCAGGACAAAACCCTGACTGTAGTGGTTATTGACCAGGACTAAACCCTGACTGTAGTGGTTGTTGTCCAGGACTAAACCCTGACTGTAGTGGTTGTTGAGGACTAAACCCTGACTGTAGTGGTTGTTGTTCAGGACTAAACTCTGACTGTAGTGGTTGTTGTCCAGGACTAAACCCTGACTGTAGTGGTTGTTGTCCAGGACTAAACCCTGACTGTAGTGGTTGTTGTCCAGGACTAAACCCTGACTGTAGTGGTTGTTGTCCAGGGCTAAACCCTGACTGTAGTGGTTGTTGTCCAGGACTAAACCCTGACTGTAGTGGTTGTTGATCAGGACTAAACCCTGACTGTAGTGGTTGTTGATCAGGACTAAACCCTGACTGTAGTGGTTGTTGATAGGGACTAAACCCTGACTGTAGTGGTTGTTGTCCAGGACTAAACCCTGACTGTAGTGGTTGTTGTTCAGGACTAAACCTGACTGTAGTGTTTGTTGTCCAGGACTAAACCCTGACTGTAGTGGTGGTTGTCCAGGACTAAACCCTGACTGTATTGGTGGTTGTCCAGGACTAAACCCTGACTGTAGTGGTTGTTGTCCAGGACTAACCCTGACTGTAGTGGTTGTTGATCAGGACTAAACCCTGACTGTAGTGGTTGTTGTTAATGACTAAACCCTGACTGTAGTGGTTGTTGTCCAGGACTAAACCCTGACTGTAGTGGTCGTTGTCCAGGACTAAACCCTGACTGTAGTGGTTGTTGTCCAGGACTAAACCCTGACTGTAGTGATGGTTGTCCAGGACTAAACCCTGACTGTAGTGGTGGTTGTTGAGTACTAAACCCTGACTGTAGTGGTTGTTGTTGAGGACTAAACCCTGACTGTAGTGGTTGTTGTCCAGGACTAAACCCTGACTGTAGTGGTTGTTGTCCAGGACTAAACCCTGACTGTAGTGGTTGTTGTCCAGGACTAAACCCTGACTGTAGTGGTTGTTGTCCAGGACTAAACCCTGACTGTAGTGGTTGTTGTTCAGGACTAAACCCTCACTGTAGTGGTTTTTGACCAGGGCTAAACCCTGACTGTAGTGGTTGTTGACCAGGACTAAACCCTGACTGTAGTGGTTGTTGATCAGGACTAAACCCTGACTGTAGTGGTTGTTGACCAGGACTAAACCCTGACTGTAGTGGTTGTTGATCAGGACTAAACCCTGACTGTAGTGGTTGTTGACCAGGACTAAACCCTGACTGTAGTGGTTGTTGTTGAGGACTAAACCCTGACTGTAGTGGTTGTTGATCAGGACTAAACCCTGACTGTAGTGGTTGTTGACAAGGACTAAACCCTGACTGTAGTGGTTGTTGTCCAGGACTAAACCCTGACTGTAGTGGTTGTTGTCCAGGACTAAACCCTGACTGTAGTGGTTGTTGATCAGGACTAAACCCTGACTGCAGTGGTTGTTGTCCAGGACTAAACCCTGACTGTAGTGGTTGTTGTCCAGGACTAAACCCTGACTGTAGTGGTTGTTGATCAGGACTAAACCCTGACTGTAGTGGTTGTTGACCAGGACTAAACCCTGACTGTGGTGGTTGTTGTTGAGGACTAAACCCTGACTGTAGTGGTTGTTGATCAGGACTAAACCCTGACTGTAGTGGTTGTTGACCAGGACTAAACCCTGACTGTGGTGGTTGTTGTTGAGGACTAAACCCTCACTGTAGTGGTTTTTGACCAGGACTAAACCCTGACTGTAGTGGTTGTTGATCAGGACTAAACCCTGACTGTAGTGGTTGTTGATCAGGACTAAACCCTGACTGTAGTGGTTGTTGACCAGGACTAAACCCTGACTGTAGTGATTGTTGTCCAGGACTAAACCCTGACTGTAGTGATTGTTGTCCAGGACTAAACCCTGAATGTGGTGGTTGTTGTTGAGGACTAAACCCTGACTGTGGTGGTTGTTGTTGAGGACTAAACCCTGACTGTAGTGGTTGTTGTCCAGGGCTAAACTCTGACTGTAGTGGTTGTTGTCCAGGGCTAAACCCTGACTGTAGTGGTTGTTGTCCAGTACTAAACCCTGACTGTAGTGGTTGTTGACCAGGACTAAACCCTGACTGTAGTGATTGTTCTCCAGGACTAAACCCTGAATGTAGTGGTTGTTGTTCAGGACTAAACCCTGACTGTAGTGGTTGTTGAGGACTAAACCCTGCCTGTAGTGGTTGTTGTCCAGAACTAAACCCTGACTGTAGTGGTTGTTGTCCAGGGCTAAACCCTGACTGTAGTGGTTGTTGTCCAGGACTAAACCCTGACTGTAGTGGTTGTTGTCCAGGGCTAAACCCTGACTGTAGTGGTTGTTGTTCAGGACTAAACCCTGACTGTAGTGGTTGTTGATCAGGACTAAACCCTGACTGTAGTGGTTGTTGATAAGGACTAAACCCTGACTGTAGTGGTTGTTGTCCAGGACTAAACCCTGACTGTAGTGGTGGTTGTTCAGGACTAAACTCTGACTGTAGTGTTTGTTGTCCAGGACTAAACCCTGACTGTAGTGGTGGTTGTCCAGGACTAAACCCTGACTGTAGTGGTTGTTGTCCAGGACTAACCCTGACTGTAGTGGTTGTTGATCAGGACTAAACCCTGACTGTAGTGGTTGTTGACCAGGACTAAACCCTGACTGTAGTGGTTGTTGTTAATGACTAAACCCTGACTGTAGTGGTTGTTGTCCAGGACTAAACCCTGACTGTAGTGGTTGTTGTCCAGGACTAAACCCTGACTGTAGTGGTTGTTGTCCAGGACTAAACCCTGACTGTAGTGGTTGTTGTCCAGGACTAAACCCTGACTGTAGTGGTGGTTGTTGAGTACTAAACCCTGACTGTAGTGGTTGTTGTTGAGGACTAAACCCTGACTGTAGTGGTTGTTGTCCAGGGCTAAACCCTGACTGTAGTGGTTGTTGTCCAGGACTAAACCCTGACTGTAGTGGTTGTTGTCCAGGGCTAAACCCTGACTGTAGTGGTTGTTGTCCAGGACTAACCCCTGAATGTAGTGGTTGTTGTTCAGGACTAAACCCTCACTGTAGTGGTTTTTGACCAGGGCTAAACCCTGACTGTAGTGGTTGTTGATCAGGACTAAACCCTGACTGTAGTGGTTGTTGATCAGGACTAAACCCTGACTGTAGTGGTTGTTGACCAGGACTAACCCTGACTGTAGTGGTTGTTGATCAGGACTAAACCCTGACTGTAGTGGTTGTTGACCAGGACTAAACCCTGACTGTGGTGGTTGTTGTCCAGGACTAAACCCTGACTGTAGTGGTTGTTGATCAGGACTAAACCCTGACTGTAGTGGTTGTTGACCAGGACTAAACCCTGACTGTAGTGGTTGTTGTCCAGGACTAAACCCTGACTGTAGTGGTTGTTGTCCAGGACTAAACCCTGACTGTAGTGGTTGTTGATCAGGACTAAACCCTGACTGCAGTGGTTGTTGTCCAGGACTAAACCCTGACTGTAGTGGTTGTTGTCCAGGACTAAACCCTGACTGTAGTGGTTGTTGATCCAGGACTAAACCCTGACTGTAGTGGTTGTTGACCAGGACTAAACCCTGACTGTGGTGGTTGTTGTTGAGGACTAAACCCTGACTGTAGTGGTTGTTGATCAGGACTAAACCCTGACTGTGGTGGTTGTTGTTGAGGACTAAACCCTGACTGTGGTGGTTGTTGTTGAGGACTAAACCCTGACTGTAGTGGTTTTTGACCAGGACTAAACCCTGACTGTAGTGGTTGTTGATCAGGACTAAACCCTGACTGTAGTGGTTGTTGATCAGGACTAAACCCTGACTGTAGTGGTTGTTGACCAGGACTAAACCCTGACTGTAGTGATTGTTGTCCAGGACTAAACCCTGACTGTAGTGATTGTTGTCCAGGACTAAACCCTGAATGTGGTGGTTGTTGTTGAGGACTAAACCCTGACTGTGGTGGTTGTTGTTGAGGACTAAACCCTGACTGTAGTGGTTGTTGACCAGGACTAAACTCTGACTGTAGTGGTTGTTGTCCAGGGCTAAACCCTGACTGTAGTGGTTGTTGTCCAGTACTAAACCCTGACTGTAGTGGTTGTTGACCAGGACTAAACCCTGACTGTAGTGATTGTTCTCCAGGACTAAACCCTGACTGTAGTGGTTGTTGTTAAACCCTGACTGTAGTGGTTGTTGAGGACTAAACCCTGACTGTGGACAACACCCTGGTTCTCAACTAACATCAAGGCGGTGTCCCGGACCTGACTAGGTTCATGCTCTACAACATCCGCAGGTAACCCTGCCTCACTGTAGGAAGCGGCGCAGGTCCTAATGGCACTGTTGATCCTTGGACTGCAAACCCTGACTGTAGTGGCTGGGCTTGCCTGTGCCATTAAACCCTACAACTCATCCAGAACGCCGCAGCCCGTCTGGTGTTCACTCTCTCCACTGGCTTCCAGTTGAAGCTCGCATCCGCTACAAGACCATGGTGCTCGCCAGTGGCTTCAGGCCCTACACCCAAACAAGGGCACTGCGTTCATCCAGGACCACTGAGGAAACCCTGCCCAGTCAAAACTGTAGTGGCCCCCAATGGTGGAACAAACTCCCTCAGTGACGCCAGGACAGCGGAGTCAATCACCCCTGACTGTCTTCAGTGGATAGGGTGTTAGGTAATCAGGACTAAACCCCCAACAAGATTTAGATGCAAGTGGCTGTTCCACTGGTTGTCCAGGACTAAGGTGTATGCACCTAAACCCTTTGGTGTAAGTCCTCTGGATAAGAGCGTCTGTTGACTTAAATGTAAATGTAATGTAAATGTAATGTAAATGTAGTGGTTGTTGTCCAGAACTAAACCCTGACTGTAGTGGTTGTTGTCCAGGGCTAAACCCTGACTGTAGTGGTTGTTGATCAGGACTAAACCCTGACTGTAGTGGTTGTTGATCAGGACTAAACCCTGACTGTCGTGGTTGTTGTGGACTAAACCCTGACTGTTGTTTGTCCAGGACTAAACCCTGACTGTAGTGGTGGTTGTCCAGGACTAAACCCTGACTGTAGTGGTTGTTGTCCAGGACTAACCCTGACTGTAGTGGTTGTTGTCAGGACTAAACCCTGACTGTAGTGGTTGTTGACCAGGACTAAACCTGACTGTAGTGGTTGTTGTCCAGGACTAAACCCTGACTGTAGTGGTTGTTGTCCAGGACTAAACCCTGACTGTAGTGGTTGTTGACCAGGACTAAACCCTGACTGTAGTGGTTGTTGTCCAGGACTAAACCCTGACTGTAGTGGTTGTTGTTCAGGACTAAACCCTGACTGTAGTGGTTGTTGAGGACTAAACCCTGACTGTAGTGGTTGTTGTCCAGGACTAAACCCTGACTGTAGTGGTTGTTGTCCAGGACTAAACCCTGACTGTAGTGGTTGTTGTCCAGGGCTAAACCCTGACTGTAGTGGTTGTTGTCCAGGACTAAACCCTGACTGTAGTGGTTGTTGATCAGGACTAAACCCTGACTGTAGTGGTTGTTGATAAGGACTAAACCCTGACTGTAGTGGTTGTTGTCCAGGACTAAACCCTGACTGTAGTGGTGGTTGTTGAGGACTAAACCCTGACTGTAGTGGTTGTTGTCCAGGACTAAACCCTGACTGTATTGGTGGTTGTCCAGGACTAAACCCTGACTGTAGTGGTTGTTGTCCAGGACTAACCCTGACTGTAGTGGTTGTTGATCAGGACTAAACCCTGACTGTAGTGGTTGTTGTTAATGACTAAACCCTGACTGTAGTGGTTGTTGTTAATGACTAAACCCTGACTGTAGTGGTTGTTGTCCAGGACTAAACCCTGACTGTAGTGGTTGTTGTCCAGGACTAAACCCTGACTGTAGTGGTGGTTGTCCAGGACTAAACCCTGACTGTAGTGGTGGTTGTTCAGGACTAAACCCTGACTGTAGTGGTTCTTGTTGAGGACTAAACCCTGACTGTAGTGGTTGTTGACCAGGACTAAACCCTGACTGTAGTGATTGTTCTCCAGGACTAAACCCTGACTGTAGTGGTTGTTGATCAGGACTAAACCCTGACTGTAGTGGTTGTTGATCAGGACTAAACCCTGACTGTAGTGGTTGTTGTCCAGGACTAAACCCTGACTGTAGTGGTTGTTGTCCAGGACTAAACCCTGACTGTAGTGGTTGTTGTCCAGGACTAACCCTGACTGTAGTGGTTGTTGATCAGGACTAAACCCTGACTGTAGTGGTTGTTGACCAGGACTAAACCCTGACTGTAGTGGTTGTTGTTAATGACTAAACCCTGACTGTAGTGGTTGTTGTCCAGGACTAAACCCTGACTGTAGTGGTCGTTGTCCAGGACTAAACCCTGACTGTAGTGGTTGTTGTCCAGGACTAAACCCTGACTGTAGTGGTGGTTGTCCAGGACTAAACCCTGACTGTAGTGGTTGTTGTTGAGGACTAAACCCTGACTGTGGTGGTTGTTGTTGAGGACTAAACCCTGACTGTAGTGGTTGTTCTCCAGAACTAAACCCTGACTGTAGTGGTCGTTGTCCAGGACTAAACCCTGACTGTAGTGGTTGTTGTCCAGGACTAAACCCTGACTGTAGTGGTTGTTGTCCAGGACTAAACCCTGAATGTAGTGGTTGTTGTTCAGGACTAAACCCTGACTGTAGTGGTTGTTGACCAGGACTAAACCCTGACTGTAGTGGTTGTTGTCCAGGACTAAACCCTGACTGTAGTGGTTGTTGTCCAGGACTAACCCTGACTGTAGTGGTTGTTGATCAGGACTAAACCCTGACTGCAGTGGTTGTTGTCCAGGACTAAACCCTGACTGTAGTGGTTGTTGTCCAGGACTAACCCTGACTGTAGTGGTTGTTGATCAGGACTAAACCCTGACTGTAGTGGTTGTTGACCAGGACTAAACCTGACTGTGGTGGTTGTTGTTGAGGACTAAACCCTCACTGTAGTGGTTTTGACCAGGACTAAACTCTGACTGTAGTGGTTGTTGTCCAGGGCTAAACCCTGACTGTAGTGGTTGTTGACCAGGACTAAACCCTGACTGTAGTGGTTGTTGATCAGGACTAAACCCTGACTGTAGTGGTTGTTGACCAGGACTAAACCCTGACTGTAGTGATTGTTGTCCAGGACTAAACCCTGACTGTAGTGATTGTTGTCCAGGACTAAACCCTGAATGTGGTGGTTGTTGTTGAGGACTAAACCCTGACTGTGGTGGTTGTTGTTGAGGACTAAACCCTGACTGTAGTGGTTGTTGACCAGGACTAAACTCTGACTGTAGTGGTTGTTGTCCAGGGCTAAACCCTGACTGTAGTGGTTGTTGTCCAGGACTAAACCCTGACTGTAGTGGTTGTTGACCAGGACTAAACCCTGACTGTAGTGATTGTTCTCCAGGACTAAACCCTGAATGTAGTGGTTGTTGTTCAGGACTAAACCCTGACTGTAGTGGTTGTTGACCAGGACTAAACCCTGACTGTAGTGGTTGTTGTCCAGGACTAAACCCTGACTGTAGTGGTTGTTGTCCAGGACTAAACCCTGACTGTAGTGGTTGTTGTTCAGGACTAAACCCTGACTGTAGTGGTTGTTGTCCAGGACTAAACCCTGACTGTAGTGGTTGTTGTCCAGGACTAAACCCTGACTGTAGTGGTTGTTGTCCAGGACTAACCCTGACTGTAGTGGTTGTTGATCAGGACTAAACCCTGACTGTAGTGGTTGTTGACCAGGACTAAACCCTGACTGTAGTGGTTGTTGTTAATGACTAAACCCTGACTGTAGTGGTTGTTGTCCAGGACTAAACCCTGACTGTAGTGGTTGTTGTCCAGGACTAAACCCTGACTGTAGTGGTTGTTGTCCAGGACTAAACCCTGACTGTAGTGGTTGTTGTCCAGGACTAAACCCTGACTGTAGTGGTGGTTGTCCAGGACTAAACCCTGACTGTAGTGGTGGTTGTTGAGTACCCCTGACTGTAGTGGTTGTTGTTGAGGACTAAACCCTGACTGTAGTGGTTGTTGTCCAGGGCTAAACCCTGACTGTAGTGGTTGTTGTCCAGGACTAAACCCTGACTGTAGTGGTTGTTGTCCAGGAATAAACCCTGACTGTAGTGATTGTTCTCCAGGACTAAACCCTGAATGTAGTGGTTGTTGTTCAGGACTAAACCCTGACTGTAGTGGTTGTTGACCAGGACTAAACCCTGACTGTAGTGGTTGTTGTCCAGGACTAAACCCTGACTGTAGTGGTTGTTGTCCAGGACTAACCCTGACTGTAGTGGTTGTTGATCAGGACTAAACCCTGACTGCAGTGGTTGTTGTCCAGGACTAAACCCTGACTGTAGTGGTTGTTGTCCAGGACTAACCCTGACTGTAGTGGTTGTTGATCAGGACTAAACCCTGACTGTAGTGGTTGTTGACCAGGACTAAACCCTGACTGTGGTGGTTGTTGTTGAGGACTAAACCCTGACTGTAGTGGTTGTTGACCAGGACTAAACCCTGACTGTAGTGGTTGTTGACCAGGACTAAACCTGACTGTGGTGGTTGTTGTTGAGGACTAAACCCTCACTGTAGTGGTTTTTGACCAGGGCTAAACCCTGACTGTAGTGGTTGTTGATCAGGACTAAACCCTGACTGTAGTGGTTGTTGACCAGGACTAAACCCTGACTGTAGTGATTGTTGTCCAGGACTAAACCCTGACTGTAGTGATTGTTGTCCAGGACTAAACCCTGAATGTGGTGGTTGTTGTTGAGGACTAAACCCTGACTGTGGTGGTTGTTGTTGAGGACTAAACCCTGACTGTAGTGGTTGTTGACCAAGACTAAACTCTGACTGTAGTGGTTGTTGTCCAGGGCTAAACCCTGACTGTAGTGGTTGTTGTCCAGGACTAAACCCTGAATGTAGTGGCTGTTGTTCAGGACTAAACCCTGACTGTAGTGGTTGTTGACCAGGACTAAACCCTGACTGTAGTGGTTGTTGTCCAGGACTAAACCCTGACTGTAGTGGTTGTTGAGGACTAAACCCTGCCTGTAGTGGTTGTTGTCCAGAACTAAACCCTGACTGTAGTGGTTGTTGTCCAGGGCTAAACCCTGACTGTAGTGGTTGTTGTCCAGGGCTAAACCCTGACTGTAGTGGTTGTTGATCAGGACTAAATCCTGACTGTAGTGGTTGTTGATCAGGACTAAACCCTGACTGTAGTGGTTGTTGATAAGGACTAAACCCTGACTGTAGTGTTTGTTGTCCAGGACTAAACCCTGACTGTAGTGGTGGTTGTCCAGGACTAAACCCTGACTGTAGTGGTTGTTGTCCAGGACTAACCCTGACTGTAGTGGTTGTTGATCAGGACTAAACCCTGACTGTAGTGGTTGTTGACCAGGACTAAACTCTGACTGTAGTGGTTGTTGTCCAGGGCTAAACCCTGACTGTAGTGGTTGTTGTCCAGGACTAAACCCTGACTGTAGTGGTTGTTGACCAGGACTAAACCCTGACTGTAGTGATTGTTGTCCAGGACTAAACCCTGAATGTAGTGGTTGTTGTTCAGGACTAAACCCTGACTGTAGTGGTTGTTGAGGACTAAACCCTGCCTGTAGTGGTTGTTGTCCAGGACTAAACCCTGACTGTAGTGGTTGTTGTCCAGGGCTAAACCCTGACTGTAGTGGTTGTTGTCCAGGGCTAAACCCTGACTGTAGTGGTTGTTGATCAGGACTAAATCCTGACTGTAGTGGTTGTTGATCAGGACTAAACCCTGACTGTCGTGGTTGTTGATAAGGACTAAACCCTGACTGTAGTGGTTGTTGTCCAGGACTAAACCCTGACTGTAGTGGTGGTTGTTGAGGACTAAACTCTGACTGTAGTGTTTGTTGTCCAGGACTAAACCCTGACTGTAGTGGTGGTTGTCCAGGACTAAACCCTGACTGTAGTGGTTGTTGTCCAGGACTAAACCCTGACTGTAGTGGTTGTTGATCAGGACTAAACCCTGACTGTAGTGGTTGTTGACCAGGACTAAACCCTGACTGTAGTGGTTGTTGTTAATGACTAAACCCTGACTGTAGTGGTTGTTGATCAGGACTAAACCCTGACTGTAGTGGTTGTTGATCAGGACTAAACCCTGACTGTAGTGGTTGTTGACCAGGACTAAACCCTGACTGCAGTGATTGTTGTCCAGGACTAAACCCTGAATGTGGTGGTTGTTGTTGAGGACTAAACCCTGACTGTAGTGATTGTTGTCCAGGACTAAACCCTGAATGTGGTGGTTGTTGTTGAGGACTAAACCCTGACTGTGGTGGTTGTTGTTGAGGACTAAACCCTGACTGTAGTGGTTGTTGACCAGGAATAAACTCTGACTGTAGTGGTTGTTGTCCAGGGCTAAACCCTGACTGTAGTTGTTGTTGTCCAGTACTAAACCCTGACTGTAGTGGTTGTTGACCAGGACTAAACCCTGACTGTAGTGATTGTTCTCCAGGACTAAACCCTGAATGTAGTGGTTGTTGTTCAGGACTAAACCCTGACTGTAGTGGTTGTTGAGGACTAAACCCTGCCTGTAGTGGTTGTTGTCCAGAACTAAACCCTGACTGTAGTGGTTGTTGTCCAGGGCTAAACCCTGACTGTAGTGGTTGTTGTCCAGGGCTAAACCCTGACTGTAGTGGTTGTTGATCAGGACTAAATCCTGACTGTAGTGGTTGTTGATCAGGACTAAACCCTGACTGTCGTGGTTGTTGATAAGGACTAAACCATGACTGTAGTGTTTGTTGTCCAGGACTAAACCCTGACTGTAGTGGTGGTTGTCCAGGACTAAACCCTGACTGTAGTGGTTGTTGTCCAGGACTAACCCTGACTGTAGTGGTTGTTGATCAGGACTAAACCCTGACTGTAGTGGTTGTTGACCAGGACTAAACTCTGACTGTAGTGGTTGTTGTCCAGGGCTAAACCCTGACTGTAGTGGTTGTTGTCCAGGACTAAACCCTGACTGTAGTGGTTGTTGACCAGGACTAAACCCTGACTGTAGTGATTGTTCTCCAGGACTAAACCCTGAATGTAGTGGTTGTTGTTCAGGACTAAACCCTGACTGTAGTGGTTGTTGAGGACTAAACCCTGCCTGTAGTGGTTGTTGTCCAGAACTAAACCCTGACTGTAGTGGTTGTTGTCCAGGGCTAAACCCTGACTGTAGTGGTTGTTGTCCAGGGCTAAACCCTGACTGTAGTGGTTGTTGATCAGGACTAAATCCTGACTGTAGTGGTTGTTGATCAGGACTAAACCCTGACTGTCGTGGTTGTTGATAAGGACTAAACCCTGACTGTAGTGGTTGTTGTCCAGGACTAAACCCTGACTGTAGTGGTGGTTGTTGAGGACTAAACCCTGACTGTAGTGGTTGTTGTCCAGGACTAAACCCTGACTGTATTGGTGGTTGTCCAGGACTAAACCCTGACTGTAGTGGTTGTTGTCCAGGACTAACCCTGACTGTAGTGGTTGTTGATCAGGACTAAACCCTGACTGTAGTGGTTGTTGTTAATGACTAAACCCTGACTGTAGTGGTTGTTGTCCAGGACTAAACCCTGACTGTAGTGGTTGTTGTCCAGGACTAAACCCTGACTGTAGTGGTTGTTGTCCAGGACTAAACCCTGACTGTAGTGGTGGTTGTTGAGTACTAAACCCTGATTGTAGTGGTTCTTGTTGAGGACTAAACCCTGACTGTAGTGGTTGTTGACCAGGACTAAACCCTGACTGTAGTGATTGTTCTCCAGGACTAAACCCTGAATGTAGTGGTTGTTGTCCAGGACTAAACCCTGACTGTAGTGGTTGTTGAGGACTAAACTCTGACTGTAGTGTTTGTTGTCCAGGACTAAACCCTGACTGTAGTGGTGGTTGTCCAGGACTAAACCCTGACTGTAGTGGTTGTTGTCCAGGACTAACCGTGACTGTAGTGGTTGTTGATCAGGACTAAACCCTGACTGTAGTGGTTGTTGACCAGGACTAAACCCTGACTGTAGTGGTTGTTGTTAATGACTAAACCCTGACTGTAGTGGTTGTTGTCCAGGACTAAACCCTGACTGTAGTGGTCGTTGTCCAGGACTAAACCCTGACTGTAGTGGTTGTTGTCAGGACTAAACCCTGACTGTAGTGGTGGTTGTCAGGACTAAACCCTGACTGTAGTGGTGGTTGTTGAGTACTAAACCCTGACTGTAGTTGTTGTTGTTGAGGACTAAACCCTGACTGTAGTGGTTGTTGTCCAGGGCTAAACCCTGACTGTAGTGGTTGTTGTCCAGGACTAAACCCTGACTGTAGTGGTTGTTGTCCAGGACTAAACCCTGACTGTAGTGGTTGTTGTCCAGGACTAACCCCTGAATGTAGTGGTTGTTGTTCAGGACTAAACCCTGACTGTAGTGGTTGTTGACCAGGACTAAACCCTGACTGTAGTGGTTGTTGTCCAGGACTAAACCCTGACTGTAGTGGTTGTTGTCCAGGACTAACCCTGACTGTAGTGGTTGTTGATCAGGACTAAACCCTGACTGCAGTGGTTGTTGTCCAGGACTAAACCCTGACTGTAGTGGTTGTTGTCCAGGACTAACCCTGACTGTAGTGGTTGTTGATCAGGACTAAACCCTGACTGTAGTGGTTGTTGACCAGGACTAAACCCTGACTGTGGTGGTTGTTGTTGAGGACTAAACCCTCACTGTAGTGGTTTTTGACCAGGACTAAACTCTGACTGTAGTGGTTGTTGTCCAGGGCTAAACCCTGACTGTAGTGGTTGTTTATCAGGACTAAACCCTGACTGTAGTGGTTGTTGATCAGGACTAAACCCTGACTGTAGTGGTTGTTGACCAGGACTAAACCCTGACTGTAGTGGTTGTTGACCAGGACTAAACCCTGACTGTAGTGATTGTTGTCCAGGACTAAACCCTGACTGTGGTGGTTGTTGTTGAGGACTAAAACCCTGACTGTGGTGGTTGTTGTTGAGGACTAAACCCTGACTGTAGTGGTTGTTGACCAGGACTAAACTCTGACTGTAGTGGTTGTTGTCCAGGGCTAAACCCTGACTGTAGTGGTTGTTGTCCAGTACTAAACCCTGACTGTAGTGGTTGTTGACCAGGACTAAACCCTGACTGTAGTGATTGTTCTCCAGGACTAAACCCTGAATGTAGTGGTTGTTGTTCAGGACTAAACCCTGACTGTAGTGGTTGTTGTCCAGGACTAAACCCTGACTGTAGTGGTTGTTGACCAGGACTAAACCCTGACTGTAGTGGTTGTTGTCCAGGACTAAACCCTGACTGTAGTGGTTGTTGACCAGGACTAAACCCTGACTGTAGTGGTTGTTGACCAGGACTAAACCCTGACTGTAGTGGTTGTTGTTGGACTAAACCCTGACTGTAGTGGTTGGTTGGACTCCAGGACTAAACCCTGACTGTAGTGGTTGTTGACCAGGACTAAACCCTGACTGTAGTGGTTGTTGTCCAGGACTAAACCCTGACTGTAGTGGTTGTTGTCCAGGACTAAACCCTGACTGTAGTGGTTGTTGTCCAGGACTAAACCCTGACTGTAGTGGTTGTTGTTGAGGACTAAACCCTGACTGTAGTGGTTGTGTCCAGGACTAAACCCTGACTGTAGTGGTTGTTGTCCAGGACTAAACCCTGACTGTAGTGGTTGTTGATCCAGGACTAAACCCTGACTGTAGTGGTTGTTGATCAGGACTAAACCCTGACTGTAGTGGTTGTTGACCAGGACTAAACCCTGACTGTAGTGGTTGTTGTTGAGGACTAAACCCTGACTGTAGTGGTTGTTGTCCAGGGACTAAACCCTGACTGACTGTCCAGGACTGGTTGGTTGTTGACCAGGACTAAACCCTGACTGTAGTGGTTGTTGTCCAGGACTAAACCCTGACTGTAGTGGTTGTTGTCCAGGACTAAACCCTGACTGTAGTGGTTGTTGTTGAGGACTAAACCCTGACTGTAGTGGTTGTTGTCCAGGACTAAACCCTGACTGTAGTGGTTGTTGTCCAGGACTAAACCCTGACTGTAGTGGTTGTTGTCCAGGACTAAACCCTGACTGTAGTGGTTGTTGTCCAGGACTAAACCCTGACTGTAGGTGGTTGTTGTTGAGGACTAAACCCTGACTGTAGTGGTTGTTGACCAGGACTAAACCCTGACTGTAGTGGTTGTTGTCCAGGACTAAACCCTGACTGTAGTGGTTGTTGTCCAGGACTAAACCCTGACTGTAGTGGTTGTTGATCCAGGACTAAACCCTGACTGTAGTGGTTGTTGTCCAGGACTAAACCCTGACTGTAGTGGTTGTTGATCCAGGACTAAACCCTGACTGTAGTGGTTGTTGTCCAGGACTAAACCCTGACTGTAGTGGTTGTTGATCAGGACTAAACCCTGACTGTAGTGGTTGTTGACAGGACTAAACCCTGACTGTAGTGGTTGTTGTCAGGACTAAACCCTGACTGTAGTGGTTGTTGTCCAGGACTAAACCTGACTGTAGTGGTTGTTGTCCAGGACTAAACCCCTGACTGTAGTGGTTGTTGTTGAGGACTAAACCCTGACTGTAGTGGTTGTTGTCCAGGACTAAACCCTGACTGTAGTGGTTGTTGTCCAGGACTAAACCCTGACTGTGGTGGTTGTTGTTCAGGACTAAACCCTGACTGTAGTGATTGTTGTCCAGGACTAAACCCTGAATGTGGTGGTTGTTGTTGAGGACTAAACCTGACTGTGGTGGTTGTTGTTGAGGACTAAACCCTGACTGTAGTGGTTTTTGACCAGGACTAAACTCTGACTGTAGTGGTTGTTGTCCAGGGCTGCCTGACTGTAGTGGTTGTTGATCAGGACTAAACCCTGACTGTAGTGGTTGTTGACCAGGACTAAACCCTGACTGTAGTGGTTGTTGACCAGGACTAAACCCTGACTGTAGTGGTTGTTGTTCAGGACTAAACCCTGACTGTAGTGGTTGTTGATCAGGACTAAACCCTGACTGTAGTGGTTGTTGACCAGGACTAAACCCTGACTGTAGTGGTTGTTGTCCAGGACTAAACCCTGACTGTAGTGGTTGTTGTCCAGGACTAAACCCTGACTGTAGTGGTTGTTGTCAGGACTAAACCTGACTGTAGTGGTTGTTGAAGGACTAAACCCTGACTGTAGTGGTTGTTGTTCAGGACTAAACCCTGACTGTAGTGGTTTTGACCAGGACTAAACCCTGACTGTAGTGGTTGTTGTCCAGGACTAAACCCTGACTGTAGTGGTTGTTGTCCAGGACTAAACCCTGACTGTAGTGGTTGTTGATCAGGACTAAACCCTGACTGTAGTGGTTGTTGACCAGGACTAAACCCTGACTGTAGTGGTTGTTGTCCAGGACTAAACCCTGACTGTAGTGGTTGTTGTCCAGTACTAAACCCTGACTGTAGTGGTTGTTGACCAGGACTAAACCCTGACTGTAGTGGTTGTTGGCCAGGACTAAACCCTGACTGTAGTGGTTGTTGTTCAGGACTAAACCCTGACTGTAGTGGTTGTTGTCCAGGACTAAACCCTGACTGTAGTGATTGTTGTCCAGGACTAAACCCTGACTGTAGTGGTTGTTGTCAGGTAAACCCTGACTGTAGTGGTTGTTGTCCAGGACTAAACCCTGACTGTAGTGGTTGTTGATCAGGACTAAACCCTGACTGTAGTGGTTGTTGATCAGGACTAAACCCTGACTGTAGTGGTTGTTGTTGAGGACTAAACCCTGACTGTAGTGGTTGTTGATCAGGACTAAACCCTGACTGTAGTGGTCGTTGTCCAGGACTAAACCTGACTGTAGTGGTTGTTGTCCAGGACTAAACCCTGACTGTAGTGGTGGTTGTCAGGACTAAACCCCGTGACTGTAGTGGTGGTTGTCCAGGACTAAACCCTGACTGTAGTGGTTTTGACCCAGACTAAACCCTGACTGTAGTGGTTGTTGTCCAGGGCTAAACCCTGACTGTAGTGGTTGTTGTTAATGACTAAACCCTGACTGTAGTGGTTGTTGTCCAGGACTAAACCCTGACTGTAGTGGTTGTTGACCAGGACTAAACCCTGACTGTAGTGATTGTTGTCCAGGACTAAACCCTGACTGTAGTGGTTGTTGTCCAGGACTAAACCCTGACTGTAGTGGTTGTTGACCAGGACTAAACCCTGACTGTAGTGGTTGCTGGGTAAACCCTGAATGTGGTGGTTGTTGCCAAACCCTGACTGTGGTG
>NW_026277599.1:15000-18903 GCF_023373465.1 Oncorhynchus keta | reverse complement strand
CGCTGAAACAACCCTGAAGGAGTGCCGTGCGCTGAAACAACTACAAACCTGAAGGAGGCACCGTGTGCTGAAACACTAATAAAACCCTGAAGGAGGCACCGTGCTCTGAAACCTCAGTGTTTTACTCCCATTGATATATACTTGATGTTTGCTGACTGTTGGTTATCAGCAGAACTCTCAGTGGATGTGTTTCCAGGGCTTGTTTTAGTCCAGGTATGTGTATCTGGGGGATCTGGACATTATTTGGTAGAGGTGCATTTTTATGGAGTAGGTGTTCAGGGGGGGACTGCTTGTGATGGCGCGTGCAGTGTTAGGGGGACAGATTTGTGTGTAGCACGCGTTGCCAGTCAGGCAGACCATTGTGCATTCTGCTGCACGACTGTAATTCATCCTGGGTTTGTTGAGGGACTTTAAGTCTACAATGGCTGCTATGATGAATGTTCTGATGTTGCTCTTCATGCTGTGTCATCAGTCACCAGTCCTGGCCCCTCCCCCTGGCCCCCTCCTCCTCCAGCCTCTTCCCTCCTTCAGACCCCCCCTCCGGCCCCCTCCCCCTCTGGCCCCCTCACCCCCTCTGGCCCCCTCCTGCCTCCTCGCTCCCCCACCTCCCTCCTCCCTCCTGCCTCTTCCCTCCCCCTCTTCCTGCCAGCACCCTCCTCCCTCCAGCCTCTTCCTCCTTCAGACCCCCCCTCCGGCCCCTCCCCCTCTGGCCCCCTCACCCCTCTGGCCCCTCCTGCCTCCTCGCTCCCCACCTCCCTCCTCCCTCCTGCCTCTTCCTCCCCTCTTCCTGCCCAGCACCCTCCTCCCTCCAGCCTCTTCCCTCCTTCAGACCCCCCTCCGGCCCCCTCTCCTCCTCCCTCCCCCTCTTCCTGCTCCTGACCCTCCCCCTCTAGCCTACTTCATTTGATTCTAATTATCCTAAATAATAAACACTATTTTCAACCGGGTCGGAAATGAGCAGAACCTTGATTATTATCCCAAATTGGATGTGTTGTTTAATTCTACTGTTGTTGTGTGTATCTGTAGCAGGCCAGAGGTATTTTCTACTGTTGTGTGTATCTGTAGCAGGCCAGAGGTATTTTCTACTGTTGTGTGTATCTGTTATTTTCTACTGTTGTTGTGTGTATCTGTAGCAGGCCAGAGGTATTTTCTACTGTTGTTGTGTGTATCTGTAGCAGGCCAGAGGTATTTTCTACTGTTGTTGTGTGTATCTGTAGCAGGCCAGAGGTATTTTCTACTGTTGTTGTGTGTATCTGTGGCAGGCCAGAGGTATTTTCTGTTGTATGTAGCAGGCCAGAGGTATTTTCTACTGTATCTGTAGCAGGCCAGAGGTATTTTCTACTGTTGTTGTGTGTATCTGTAGCAGGCCAGAGGTATTTTCTACTGTTGTTGTATCTGTAGCAGGCCAAAGGTATTTTCTACTGTTGTTGTGTGTATCTGTAGCAGGCCAGAGGTATTTTCTACTGTTGTTGTGTATCTGTAGCAGGCCAGAGGTATTTTCTACTGTTGTTGTGTGTATCTGTGGCAGGCCAGAGGTATTTTCTACTGTTGTTGTGTGTATCTGTAGCAGGCCAGAGGTATTTTCTACTGTTGTATGTATCTGTAGCAGGCCAGAGGTATTTTCTACTGTTGTTGTGTGTATCTGTAGCAGGCCAGAGGTATTTTCTACTTGTTGCTGTGTATCTGTAGGGCCATTTTCTACTGTTGTATGTATCTGTAGCAGGCCAGAGGTATTTTCTCTGTTGTTGTGTGTATCTGTAACAGGCCAGAGGTATTTTCTACTGTTGTCTGTGTATCTGTAGCAGGCCAAGGTATTTTCTACTGTTGTTGTGTGTATCTGTAGCAGGCCAGAGGTATTTTCTACTGTTGTGTGTATCTGTAGCAGGCCAGAGGTATTTTCTACTGTTGTTGTGTGTATCTGTAGCAGGCCAGAGGTATTTTCTACTGTTGTTGTGTGTATCTGTAACAGGCAGGCCAGTTGTGTGTATTTTCTACTGTTGTTGTGTGTATCTGTAGCAGGCCAGGCCATGTATCTGTAGAGGTATTTTCTACTGTTGTTGTGTGTATCTGTAGCAGGCCAGAGGTATTTTCTACTGTTGTATGTATCTGTAACAGGCCAGAGGTATTTTCTACTGTTGTTGTGTGTATCTGTAGCAGGCCAGAGGTATTTTCTACTGTTGTTGTGTGTATCTGTAGCAGGCCAGAGGTATTTTCTACTGTTGTTGTGTGTATCTGTAGCAGGCCAGAGGTATTTTCTACTGTTGTTGTGTGTATCTGTGGCAGGCCAGAGGTATTTTCTACTGTTGTTGTGTGTATCTGTACCAGGCCAGAGGTATTTTCTACTGTTGTTGTATCTGTAGCAGGCCAGAGGTATTTTCTACTCTGTAGCAGGCCATCTGTGGCAGGTATTTTCTACTGTTGTTGTGTGTATCTGTAGCAGGCCAGAGGTATTTCTACTGTTGTTGTGTGTATCTGTAGCAGGCCAGAGGTATTTTCTACTGTTGTTGTGTGTATCTGTACCAGGCCAGAGGTATTTTCTACTGTTGTTGTGTGTATCTGTGGCAGGCCAGAGGTATTTTCTACTGTTTGTTGTGTGTATCTGTACCAGGCCAGAGGTATTTTCTACTGTTGTTGTGTGTATCTGTAGGGCCAGGGTATTTTCTACTGTTGTTGTGTGTATCTGTAGCAGGCCAGAGGTATTTTCTACTGTTGTTGTGTGTATCTGTAGCAGGCCAGAGGTATTTTCTACTGTTGTTGTGTGTATCTGTAGCAGGCCAGAGGTATTTTCTACTGTTGTTGTGTATCTGTAACAGGCCAGAGGTATTTTCTACTGTTGTTGTGTGTATCTGTTGTTGTATGTATCTGTAGGCCAGAGGTATTTTCTACTGTTGTTGTGTGTGTATCTGTAGCAGGCCAGAGGTATTTTCTACTGTTGTTGTGTGTATCTGTGGCAGGCCAGAGGTATTTTCTACTGTTGTTGTGTGTATCTGTAGCAGGCCAGATGTATTTTCTACTGTTGTTGTATGTATCTGTACCAGGCCAGATCTGTAGTATTTTCTGTTGTTGTGTGTATCTGTAGCAGGCCAGAGGTATTTTCTACTGTTGTTGTGTGTATCTGTAGCAGGCCAGAGGTATTTTCTACTGTTGTTGTGTGTATCTGTTGTATGTATCTGTAGCAGGCCAGAGGTATTTTCTACTGTTGTTGTGTGTATCTGTAACAGGCCAGAGGTATTTTCTACTGTTGTTGTGTGTATCTGTAGGGCCAGGTATTTCTACTGTTGTTGTGTGTATCTGTAGCAGGCCAGAGGTATTTTCTACTGTTGTTGTGTGTATCTGTAACAGGCCAGAGGTATTTTCTACTGTTGTGTGTATCTGTAGCAGGCCAGAGGTATTTTTCACTGTTGTTGTGTGTATCTGTAGCAGGCCAGAGGTATTTTCTACTGTTGTTGTATGTATCTGTAGCAGGCCAGAGGTATTTTTCTACTGTTGTTGTATGTATCTGTAGCAGGCCAGAGGTATTTTCTACTGTTGTTGTGTATCTGTAGCAGGCCAGAGGTATTTTCTACTGTTGTTGTGTGTATCTGTAGCAGGCCAGAGGTATTTTCTACTGTTGTATGTATCTGTAACAGGCCAGAGGTATTTTCTACTGTTGTTGTGTGTATCTGTAGCAGGCCAGGGGTATTTTCTACTGGTCTACTGTTGTTGTGTGTATCTGTAGCAGGCCAAAGGTATTTTCTACTGTTGTTGTGTGTATCTGTAACAGTGTGTATCTGTAGCAGAGGTATTTTCTACTGTTGTTGTGTGTATCTGTGGCAGGCCAGAGGTATTTTCTACTGTTGTTGTGTGTATCTGTAGCAGGCCAGAGGTATTTTCTGTTGTTGTGTGTATCTGTAGCATATTTTC
>NW_026277599.1:0-10000 GCF_023373465.1 Oncorhynchus keta | reverse complement strand
TGTCTCTCTGTCTCTCTCTTCTCTATCTCTGTCTCTCTCTCTGTCTCACTCTCTGTCTCTCTGTCTCTCTGTCTCACTCTCTGTCTCTCTCTCTGTCTCTCTCTGTCTCTCTGTCTCTCTCTCTCTGTCTCCCATGACCAGCTTGCTTAGGGGACTCTTCTCCAGGTTCATCTCTCTCTCCCCCTCTCTCTTTGTCTCTCTGTCTCCCTGTCTCTCTGTCTCTCTGTCTCTCTCTCTCTCTCTCTCTCTCTCTCTCTCTCTCTCTCTCTCTCTCTATCTCCCCCTCTCTCTCTGTCTCCCTGTCTCTCTGCCTGTTTGTGTTTGTGAACAGAGCCCAGGACCAGAATGCTTAGGGGACTCTTCTCCAGGTTCATCTAGTTGTAGGTGATGGCTTTGTTATGGAAGGTTTTGGAATCGTTTCCTTTTAGGTGGTTGTAGAATTTATATTTTTGGAGAATTCTGCATGCAGAGTCTCAATTTGGTGTTTGTTCCATTTTGTGACGTATTGGTTGGTGAGCGGACCCCAGACCTGACCACCATAAAGTACAATGGGTTCTATAACTGATTCAAGAGACTCTGCAGTCTTGGTGATTGTATTCAGATACAGTAGTGGAGGTGAAGGGAGAGGAGGATGGACTCCGGCTACAGAAGCAAGGAGCCAGTGAAGGACTGCTGTGTTGTACAGTAGCACAGCTAAATAACCTGCTACTATAGTAGTGGACTCTGCAGGGAGATCTCCCCTCTCCTCTGTGCTGTGTACAGTATAGCTGAGCTGAATAACCTGCTACTATAGTAGTGGACTCTGCAGGGAGATCTCCACTCTCCTCTGTGCTGTGTACAGTATAGCTGAGCTGAATAACCTGCTACTATAGTAGTGGACTCTGCAGGGAGATCTCCATTCTCCTCTGTGCTGTGTACAGTATAGCTGAGCTAAATAACCTGCTACTATAGTAGTGGACTCTGCAGGGAGCTCTCCATTCTCCTCTGTGCTGTGTACAGTATAGCTGAGCTGAATAACCTGCTACTATAGTAGTGGACTCTGCAGGGAGATCTCCATTCTCCTCTGTGCTGTGTACAGTATAGCTGAGCTAAATAACCTGCTACTATAGTAGTGGACTCTGCAGGGAGATCTCCATTCTCCTCTGTGCTGTGTACAGTATAGCTGAGCTGAATAACCTGCTACTATAGTAGTGGACTCTGCAGGGAGATCTCCACTCTCCTCTGTGCTGTGTACAGTATAGCTGAGCTGAATAACCTGCTACTATAGTAGTGGACTCTGCAGGGAGATCTCCACTCTCCTCTGTGCTGTGTACAGTATAGCTGAGCTGAATAACCTGCTACTATAGTAGTGGACTCTGCAGGGAGATCTCCACTCTCCTCTGTGCTGTGTACAGTATAGCACAGCTAAATAACCTGCTACTATAGTAGTGGACTCTGCAGGGAGATCTCCCCTCTCCTCTGTGCTGTGTACAGTATAGCACAGCTGAATAACCTGCTACTATAGTAGTGGACTCTGCAGGAGCTCTCCCTCTCCTCTGTGCTGTGTACAGTATAGCTGAGCTGAATAACCTGCTACTATAGTAGTGGACTCTGCAGGGGAGCTCTCCCCTCTCCTCTGTGCTGTGTACAGAGCTGAATAACCTGCTACTATAGTAGTGGACTCTGCAGGGAGATCTCCCTCTCCTCTGTGCTGTGTACAGAGCTGAATAACCTGCTACTATAGTAGTGGACTCTGCAGGAGCTCTCCACTCTCCTCTGTGCTGTGTACAGTATAGCTGAGCTGAATAACCTGCTACTATAGTAGTGGACTCTGCAGGGAGCTCTCCCTCTCCTCTGTGCTGTGTACAGTATAGCTGAGCTGAATAACCTGCTACTATAGTAGTGGACTCTGCAGGGAGATCTCCATTCTCTCCTCTGTGCTGTAACCTGTACAGTAGTGGACTCTGCTGTGCTGTGTACAGCTGAATAACCTGCTACTATAGTAGTGGACTCTGCAGGGAGCTCTCCCCTCTCCTCTGTGCTGTGTACAGTATAGCTGAGCTGAATAACCTGCTACTATAGTAGTGGACTCTGCAGGGAGATCTCCACTCTCCTTTCAACATGATGATGTATCTGTGGGTGAGTGCCCTTCACTCATATCCACTTCTATGGTCTTAGGATGTGTGTGTGTGTGGGAGGGGGGTGTCTGCTTTTGTGTGTGTGTGTGCTTGCGTCCATGCATGTGTGTGTGCGTTCATCTGGTATATATTTTGTTTGTTTGCATATTCGGCAGTGATGCATTATTGATGGGCAATGTTCCTGCTGGTTTGATAACTATGGACTGAGAGGAGATGATGATGTTGTGATGCCAGAGGAGATGATGATGTTGTGATGCCAGAGGAGATGATGTTGTTGTGATGCCAGAGGAGATGATGTTGTTGTGATGCCAGAGGAGATGATGTTGTTGTGATGCCAGAGGAGATGATGTTGTTGTGATGCCAGAGGAGATGATGTTGTTGTGATGCCAGAGGAGATGATGATGTTGTGATGCCAGAGGAGATGATGATGTTGTGATGCCAGAGGAGATGATGTTGTTGTGATGCCAGAGGAGATGATGTTGTTGTGATGCCAGAGGAGATGATGTTGTTGTGATGCCAGAGGAGATGTTGTTGTTGTGATGCCAGAGGAGATGATGTTGTTGTGATGCCAGAGGAGATGATGATGTTGTGATGCCAGAGGAGATGATGATGTTGTGATGCCAGAGGAGATGATGATGTTGTGATGCCAGAGGAGATGATGTTGTTGTGATGCCAGAGGAGATGATGTTGTTGTGATGCCAGAGGAGATGATGATGTTGTGATGCCAGAGGAGATGATGATGTTGTGATGCCAGAGGAGATGATGATGTTGTGATGCCAGAGGAGATGATGATGTTGTGATGCCAGAGGAGATGATGTTGTTGTGATGCCAGAGGAGATGATGTTGTTGTGATGCCAGAGGAGATGATGTTGTTGTGATGCCAGATGTTTGGGCGGCAGGTAGCCTAGTAGTTAGAGGGCAGGGTAGCTTAGTGGTTAGAGACTTGCGCAGTAAATATTTTACAGTCAGTGAAGTGGTCTGTTGTCAGTCTGTTGATATCATTACAGTCAGTGAAGTGGTCTGTTGATATCATTACAGTCAGTGAAGTGGTCTGTTGATATCATTACAGTCAGTAAAGTGGTCTGTTGATATCATTACAGTCAGTGAAGTGGTCTGTTGTCAGTCTGTTGATATCATTACAGTCAGTGAAGTGGTCTGTTGATATCATTACAGTCAGTGAAGTGGTATGTTGATATCATTACGGTCAGTGAAGTGGTCTGTTGATATCATTACAGTCAGTGAAGTGGTATGTTGATATCATTACAGTCAGTGAAGTGGTATGTTGATATCATTACAGTCAGTGAAGTGGTCTGTTGATATCATTACAGTCAGTGAAGTGGTCTGTTGATATCATTCCAGTCAGTGAAGTGGTCTGTTGATATCATTACAGTCAGTGAAGTGGTCTGTTGATATCATTACAGTCAGTAAAGTGGTCTGTTGATATCATTACAGTCAGTGAAGTGGTCTGTTGATATCATTACAGTCAGTGAAGTGGTCTGTTGATATCATTACAGTCAGTGAAGTGGTCTGTTGATATCATTACAGTCAGTGAAGTGGTCTGTTGATATTTTTATTTCATTTATGTATTTAACCAGGTAGGCAAGTTGAGAACAAGTTCTCATTTGCAATTGCGACCTGGCCAAGATAAAGCAAAGCAGTTTGTCACAAACAACACAGAGTTACACATGGAGTAAAACAAACATACAGTCAATAATACAGTATAAACAAGTCTATATACGATGTGAGCAAATGAGGTGAGAAGGTGAGATAAGGGAGGTAAAGGCAAAAAAGGCCATGGTGGCAAAGTAAATACAATATAGCAAGTAAAACACTGGAATGGTACATTTGCAGTGGAAGAATGTGCAAAGTAGAGATAGAAATAATGGGGTGCGAAGGAGCAAAATAAATAAATAAATACAGTAGGGGAGAGGTAGTTGTTTGGGCCAAATTATAGGTGGGCTATGTACAGGTGCAGTAATCTGTGAGCTGCTCTGACAGTTGATGCTTAAAGCTTGTGAGGGAGATAAGTGTTTCCAGTTTCCAGTTTCAGAGATTTTGTAGTTCGTTCAGTCATTGGCAGCAGAAAACTGGAAGGAGGCGGCCAAAGGAGGAGTTGGTTTTGGGGGTGACCAGAATACACCTGGGAAGTCTAATGGTATGCTCTGTGGGGTGTGTTTGTGAACAGAGCCCCAGGACCAGCTGGAAGAGACTCATCTCTGTAGGTGAGCTTTGTTTTGGAAACGATTTTAATACTCTTTTCTGGATTTGAATAGTAGCATGAAATCATTCTAATTCGTCTCTGCATTATCTGTTGTCTTACGTTGTACGGTGGATGTTTCAATTTGGTGTCTGTCCCATTTTGTGAATTCTTGGTTGGTGGCGGTTAGACCTCACAACCATAAAGGACAATGTGTTCTTATAACTGATTCCAGTATATTTTGCCAAATCCTAAATGGGAAGTCAAATGGTATGTTCCTTTTGACAGTGTAGAAGAGTCTTTCTTGCCATGTCTCTCAGATCGTTGGCAGCTGTGTGGAAGTTACCTGTGGTGAGATGTTTAGGTCGAGTGATTCTGGTGTTGTCTTCTCACACGGGAGACGGTGTCTAGGTGGAATTTGTATTTATGCTCCTGGCAACTAGAACACCATTATTTTGTCTTACTGTCTCTGTCTGTCTCTCTCGCTCTCTCTCTTCTCATTACCTCAGTCCCTTCCTCTCTCGTTTCAGCCTCTCCGCAGCCTGGCTCATATGCAAGTGGGGAAACCTATTTAGGCGCGTTATGTTCAGATAAATTCAATCAGCCATCTCCAGTACCGCAGCGGTCTGTCTGAGGGAGAGCAAGGAGAGCAGAGCCAGGAGTCACAGCGATCTGTCTGAGGGAGAGCAAGGAGAGGCAGAGCCAGGAGTCACAGCGATCTGTCTAAGGGAGAGCAAGGAGAGGCAGAGCCAGGAGTCACAGCGATCTGTCTGAGGGAGGCAAGGAGGCAGAGCCAGGAGTCACAGCCCGATCTGTCTGAGGGAGAAAGGAGAGGCAGAGCCAGGAGTCACAGCGATCTGTCTGAGGGAGAGCAAGGAGAGGCAGAGCCAGGAGTCACAGCGATCTGTCTAAGGAGAGCAAGGAGAGGCAGAGCCAGGAGTCACAGCGGTCTGTCTGAGGCAGAGCAAGGAGAGGCAGAGCCAGGAGTCACAGCGATCTGTCTGAGGCAGAGCCAGGAGTCACAGCGATCTGTCTGAGGGAGAGCAAGGAGGCAGAGCCAGGAGTCACAGCGATCTGTCTGAGGGCAGAGCCAGGAGTCACAGCGATCTGTCTGAGGGAGAGCAAGGAGAGGCAGAGCCAGGAGTCACAGCGATCTGTCTGAGGCAGAGCCAGGAGTCACAGCGATCTGTCTGAGGCAGAGCAAGGAGAGGCAGAGCCAGGAGTCACATTGATCTGTCTGAGGGAGAGCAAGGAGAGGCAGAGCCAGGAGTCACAGCGATCTGTCTGAGGGAGAGCAAGGAGAGACAGAGCCAGGAGTCTCAGTGATCTGTCTGAGGGAGAGCAAGGAGAGGCAGAGCCAGGAGTCACAGCGATCTGTCTGAGGGAGAGCAAGGAGAGGCAGAGCCAGGAGTCACAGCGATCTGTCTGAGGCAGAGCCAGGAGTCACAGTGATCTGTCTAAGGGAGAGCAAGGAGAGGCAGAGCCAGGAGTCACAGCGATCTGTCTGAGGGAGAGCAAGGAGAGGCAGAGCCAGGAGTCACAGTGATCTGTCTAAGGGAGAGCAAGGAGAGGCAGAGCCAGGAGTCACAGCGATCTGTCTGAGGCAGAGCAAGGAGAGGCAGAGCCAGGAGTCACAGCGTCTGTCTGAGGCAGAGCCAGGAGTCCGCGATCTGTCTAAGGGAGAGCAAGGAGAGGCAGAGCCAGGAGTCACAGCGATCTGTCTGAGGGAGAGCAAGGAGAGGCAGAGCCAGGAGTCACAGCGATCTGTCTGAGGAGAGCAAGGAGGACAGAGCCAGGAGTCACAGCGATCTGTCTAAGGGAGAGCAAGGAGAGGCAGAGACAGGGAGTCACAGCGATCTGTCTGGGGAGAGCAAGGAGAGCAGAGCCAGGAGTCACAGCGTCTGTCTGAGGCAGAGCAAGGAGAGGCAGAGCCAGGAGAGCAGAGCCAGGAGTCACAGCGTCTGTCTAAGGGAGAGCAAGGAGGCAGAGCCAGGAGTCACAGCGATCTGTCTGAGGCAGGCCAGGAGTCTAGCGATCTGTCTGAGGGAGGCAAGGAGAGGCAGAGCCAGGAGTCTAGCAATCTGTCTGAGGGAGAGCAAGGAGAGGCAGAAACCAGGAGGCAGAAGCCAGGAGCACAGTAACAAAACATTCCATCATCTGCAACAAAGCATTGATTTCCAGAGCGAGGGGAGGAGAGGCTGCGCTGTGTCTGTGGAAAATAAGCTTACAAAGCGCCTCTCATTCATTACATTTAGTGAAACGAATGAGAATGAAGGAGGAAGAGAGGGATGAGAGAGTCAGTAGATTAAGCATCACTCGGGTGTAACGCACGGTAACCCACGGGCCAGGGGAGGGAGGTGTATCATCAGGGCACACACACACACACACACACACACACACACACACACACACACACACACACACACAGGAGGAGGACGCTGAGGAATATTATTAGATGAAAACCACGAATACAAATCAATTGTTATTGTTCTATAAGTCTGCATGGGAAGAGAGGTGAGAATGTAAAGCTACCTGGATGGCTGGGGTATGGTCTGTATTCATACTCGTCTGAATGGCTGGGGGGTGTGGTGTATTCATATAGATCAGATGGCTGATGTGCATTCATATGATCTGCTGGCTGGGGAGTACAGGTCTGTATTCATATGGATCTGATGGCTGGGGGTGTGGTCTGTATTCATATAGATCTGGATGGCTGGCGGTGTGGTCTGTATTCATATAGTCTGAATGGCTGGGGGAATGTGGTCTGTATTCATATAGATCTGAATGTGGCACAGGGGTGTGAATGCTGTATTCATATAGATCTGGATGGCTGGGGAGTGTGGTCTGTATTCATATGAATCTGGATGGCTGGGGATGTGGTCTGTATTCATATAGATCTGGATGGCTGGGTGTGGTCTGTATTCATATAGATCTGGATGGCTAGGGAGTGTGGTCTGTATTCATATAGTCTTCATATGTGGTCTGCTATTCATCCGTCTGGATAGCTGGGGTGTGTGGTCTGTATTCATATAGATCTGGATGGCACAGAGGGTGTGGTCTGTATTCATATAAATCTGAATGGCTCTGTATTCATATAGATCTGGATGGCTGGGAAGTGTGTGCCTTATTCATATGGTCTGCTGGCTGGGGATGTGGTCTGTATTCATATAGGGATGGCTGGGGGTGTGGTCTGTATTCATATAGATGGATGGCTGGGGTGTGTGGTCTGCTTATTCATATAGGCTCTGGATGGCTGAGGAATGTGGTCTGTATTCATTATGGGATGGCTGCTGATTCATATAGATCTACAGATGGCTGAGATGTGAATGCTGTATTCATATAGATCTGAATGGCACAGGGATGTGGTCTGTATTCATATAGTCTGGATGGCAGGGGGTGTGAGTGCATTCATATAGCTCTGGATGGCTGGGGATGTGGTCTGTATTCATATAGAACTGGATGGCTGAGGTGTGGTCTGTATTCATATAGATCTGCTGATGGCTGAGAAATGTGGTCTGTATTCATATAGATCTGCTGAAGGCTGGGGATGTGTGTATTCATAGATCTGCTGATGGCTGAGGGGTGTGGTCTGTATTCATATAGTCTGCTGAAGCTGGGGATGTGGTCTGTATTCATATAGATCTGCTGAAGCTGAGGATGTGGTCTGTATTCATATAGTCTGAATGGCTCAAGAAATGTGGTCTGTATTCATATAAATCTGGATGGCTGGGCATGGTCTGTATTCATATAGATCTGCTGAAGGCTGGGATGTGGTCTGTATTCATATAGATCTGCTGAAAGGCTGGGGATGTGGTCTGTATTCATATAGATCTGCTGAAGGCTGAGGATGTGGTCTGTATTCATATAGGTCTGGATGGCTGGGGTGTGTGGTCTGTATTACCATATAGTCTGAGTGGCTGGGAGTGTGGCTGTATTCACTATAGGTATCTGGATGGCTGGGGGTGTGGTCTGTATTCATGAAGGATGGCTGGGGTGTGTGGTCTGTATTCATATTGCAGATGGGGTGTGGTCTGTATTCATATAGATCTGGGAAGGCTGAGGGTATGGTCTGTATTCATATAGATCTGGGATGGCTGGGGGTGTGGGTCTGTATTCACTAGATCTGAGATGGCGGGATGGCTGGGGATGGCTGAGGGTGTGGTCTGTATTCATATAGATCTGGGTAAGCTGGGATGTGTCTGTATTCATATAGATCTGGATGGCTGGGGGATGTGGTCTGTATTCATATAGATCTGCTGGGGGGATGTGGTCTGTATTCATATAGATCTGGCTGGCTGGGATGTGGTCTGTATTCATAGAGACTGATGGCTGGGGATGTGGTCTGTATTCATATAGACTGCTGAAGGCTGGGGATGTGGTCTGTATTCATATAGATCTGCTGAAGAGCTGGGGGATGTAATCTGTATTCGCCGTCTGGAGATGTGGTCTGCATATAGATGCAGATGGCTGAGGATGTGGTCTGTATTCATAGATCTGCTGAAGGCTGGGGGATGTGGTCTGTATTCATATAGATCTGGATGGCTGGGGATGTGGTCTGTATTCACCTCGTCTGCTGAAAGGCTGAGGATTGTGGTCTGTATTCATATAGATCTGCTGAGCTGGGGGATGTGGTCTGTATTCCTGCTCGTCTGCTGAAGAGCACAGGGATGTAATGATGCCAACATATAGATCTGCTGAAGGCTGGGGGATGTGGTCTGTATTCATATAGATCTGCTGGGGGATGTGGTCTGTATTCATATAGATCTGGATGGCTGGGGGTGTGGTCTGTATTCATATAGATCTGGATGGCTGGGGGGTGTGGTCTGTATTCATATAGATCTGCTGAAGGCTGGGGGATGTGGTCTGTATTCATATAGATCTGGATGGCTGGGGGTGTGGTCTGTATTCATATAGATCTGGATGGCTGGGGGTGTGGTCTGTATTCATATAGATCTGCTGAAGGCTGGGGGATGTGGTCTGTATTCATATAGATCTGCTGAAGGCTGGGGGATGTGGTCTGTATTCATATAGATCTGCTGAAGGCTGGGGGATGTGGTCTGTATTCATATAGATCTGCTGAAGGCTGGGGGATGTGGTCTGTATTCATATAGATCTGCTGAAGGCTGGGGGATGTGGTCTGTATTCATATAGATCTGGGGGTGTGGTCTGTATTCATATAGATCTGGATGGCTGGGGGGTGTGGTCTGTATTCATATAGATATGGGGATGTGGTCTGTATTCATATAGATCTGCTGAAGGCTGGGGGATGTGGTCTGTATTCATATAGATTACATTTACATTTACATTTAAGTCATTTAGCAGACGCTCTTATCCAGAGCGACTTACAAATTGAAGGCTGGGGGGTGTGGTCTGTATTCATATAGATCTGGGGGTGTGGTCTGTATTCATATAGATCTGGATGGCTGGGGGGTGTGGTCTGTATTCATATAGATCTGGATGGCTGGGGGGTGTGGTCTGTATTCATATAGATCTGGATGGCTGGGGGTGTGGTCTGTATTCATATAGATCTGCGGAAGGCTGGGGGTGTGGTCTGTATTCATATAGATCTGGATGGCTGGGGGTGTGGTCTGTATTCATATAGATCTGCGGAAGGCTGGGGGTGTGGTCTGTATTCATATAGATCTGGATGGCTGGCTGACTTCACTGACTGTAATGATATCAACAG
>NW_026277598.1:0-5120 GCF_023373465.1 Oncorhynchus keta | reverse complement strand
CAACTTGCAGGCTTGTTTTCGAGTTGCTGTGCGTTTTGTTGCCAACCTATTTTGCTACCTGACAACTTTACGGTTTTCACTTTTTAATTAATGTTCATATTTTATTTATTTTTTCCTCAACTTTTTCACTCCGGACGCTTTATCTGGACACGATTCGTCAGGACTCTCCAACAGGGGCTAAGTAGTAACATTAACATGATGCCTACTAATTGCAGTCACAGCTCGCCTTTACGGAGCGAGGATAGCTGTGCTACAAGCCCAGCTTCAGACGCACCGTTAGCAAGGGTAATTTCAGTGTAGGAAAGGATGAAACCGCCTGTGCCACCAGTACAGATAGTAGTATAAATCCCCCGCACAGTCCCCGCAGCCGGACAACTTTCTCACGGTTTCTGGAAGGAAATGCTGTAGGAAAGCTCAACCGGTGTCGCCCATTCAGCAGACAGAAACTTTCAACCGGTTTTCCCATTACAGCGGAAAGTCGGAGTCAGAGGCCTAGCCTTCTCTGGCCTCTACTCCCCGACGGGGTCTGAGACGCCGAAGCTTCCCACCATTAGCTCTGACAAATTGAAAAACTCTAGTCATTGGCGACTCCATTACCCGCAGTATTAGACTTAAAACGAATCATCCAGCGATCATACACTGTTTACCAGGGGGCAGGGGCTACCGACGTTAAGGCTAATCTGAAGATGGTGCTGGCTAAAGCTAAAACTGGCGAGTGTAGAGAGTATAGAGATATTGTTATCCACGTCGGCACCAACGATGTTAGGGATGAAACAGTCAGAGATCACCAAGCGCAACATAGCTTCTGCGTGCATATCAGCTAGAAAGATGTGTCGGCATCAAGTAATTGTCTCTGGCCCTCCCAGTTAGGGGAGTGATGAGCTCTACAGCAGAGTCTCACAACTCAATCGCTGGTTGAAAACTGTTTTCTGCCCCTCCCAAAAGATAGAATTTGTAGATACTTGGCCCTCTTTTCTGGGACTCACCCACAAACAGGACCAAGCCTGGCCTGCTGAGGAGTGACGGACTCCATCCTAGCTGGAGGGGTGCTCTCATCTTATCTACCAACATAGACAGGGCTCTAACTCCTCTAGCTCCACAATGAAATAGGGTGCAGGCCAGGCAGCAGGCTGTTAGCCAGCCTGCCAGCATAGTGGAGTCTGTCACTAGCACAGTCAGTGTAGTCAGCTCAGCTATCACCATTGAGACCGTGTCTGTGCCTCGACCTAGGTTGGGCAAACTAAACATGGCGGTGTTCGCCTTAGCAATCTCACTAGGATAAAGACCACCTCCATTCCAGTCATTACTGAAAGAGATCATGATACCTCACATCTCAAAATAGGGCTACTTAATGTTAGATCCCTTACTTCAAAGGCAATTATAGTCAATGAACTAATCACTGATCATAATCTTGATGTGATTGGCCTGACTGAAACATGGCTTTTAAGCCTGATGAATTTACTGTTTTAAATGAGGCCTCACCTCCTGGCTACACTAGTGACCATATCCTCGTGCATCCCGCAAAGGCGGAGGTGTTGCACATTTACGATAGCAAATTTCAATTTACAAAAAAAATGACGTTTTCGTCTTTTTGAGCTTCTAGTCATGAAATCTATGCAGCCTACTCAATCACTTTTTATAGCTACTGTTTACAGGCCTCCTGGGCCATATACAGCGTTTCACTGAGTTCCCTGAATTCCTCGGACCTTGTAGTCATAGTAGATAATATTCTAATCTTTGGTGACTTTAATATTCACATGGAAAAGTCCACAGACCCACTCCAAAAGGCTTTCGAGCCATCATCGACTCAGTGGGTTTTGTCCAACATGTCTCTGGACCCACTCACTGTCACAGTCATACGCCAACCTAGTTTTGTCCCATGGAATAAATGTTGTGGATCTTAATGTTTTTCCTCATAATCCTGGACTATCGGACCACCATTTTATTACGTTTTGCAATTGCAACAAATAATCTGCTCAGACCCCAACCAAGGACCATCAAAGCTCGTGCTATAAATTCACAGACAACACAAAGATTCCTTGATGCCCTTCCAGACTCCCTCTCTGCCTACCCAAGGACGCCAGAGGACAAAAATCAGTTAACCACCTAACTGAGGATCTCACTTAATCTTGCGCAATACCCTAGATGCAGTTGCACCCTAAAAACTAAAAACATTTCTCATAAGAAAACATTTCTCATAAGAAACTAGTTCCCTGGTACACAGAAAATACCCGAGCTCTGAAGCAAGCTTCCAGAAAATTGGAACGAAATGGCGCCACACCAAACTGAAGTCTTCCGACTAGCTTGGAAAGACAGTACCGTGCAGTACCGAAGAGCCCTTACTGCTGCTCGATCATCCTATTTTTCTAACTTAATTGAGGAAAATAAGAACAATCCGAAATTCCTTTTTGATACTGTCGCAAAGCTAACTAAAAAGCAGCACTCCCCAAGAGAGGATGACTTTCACTTTAGCAGTGATAAATTCATGAACTTTGAGGAAAAGATTATGATTATTAGAAAGCAAATACGGACTCCTTTAAACCTGCGTATTCCTCCAAACCTCAGTTGTCCTGAGTCTGCACAACTCTGCCAGGACCTAGGATCAAGAGAGAGACGCTCAAGTGTTTTAGTACTATATTTCTTTGACACAATGATGAAAATAATCATGGCCTCTAAACCTTCAAGCTGCATACTGACCCTATTCCAACTAAAACTACTGAAAGAGCTGCTTCCTGTGCTTGGCCCTCCTATGTTGAACATAATAAATGGCTCTCTATCCACTGGATGTGTACCAAACTCACTAACAGTGGCAGTAATAAAGCCTCTCTTGAAAAAGCCAAACCTTGACCCAGAAAATATAAAAAACTATCGGCCTATATCGAATCTTCCATTCCTCTAAAATATTTTAGAGAAGGCTGTTGCGCAGCAACTCACTGCTTTCCTGAAGACAAACAATGTATACGAAATGCTTCAGTCTGGTTTTAGACCCCATCATAGCACTGAGACGGCACTTGTGAAGGTGGTAAATGACATTTTAATGGCATCGGACCGAGGCTCTGCATCTGTCCTCGTGCTCCTAGACCTTAGTGCTGCTTTTGATACCATCGATCACCACATTCTTTTTGGAGAGATTGGAAACCCAAATTGGTCTACACGACATGTTCTGGCCTGGTTCAGATCTTATCTGTCGGAAAGATATCAGTTTGTCTCTGTGAATGGTTTGTCCTCTGACAAATCAACTGTAAATTTCGGTGTTCCTCAAGGTTCCGTTTTAGGACCACTATTGTTTTCATATACATTTTACCTCTTGGGGATGTTATTCGAAAACATAATGTTAACTTTCACTGCTATGCGGATGACACACAGCTGTACATTTCAATGAAACATGGTGAAGCCCCAAAATTGCCCTCGCTAGAAGCATGTGTTTCAGACATAAGGAAGTGGATGGCTGCAAACTTTCTACTATTAAACCTCGGACAAAACAGAGATGCTTGTTCTAGGTCCCAAGAAACAAAGAGATCTTCTGTTGAATCTGACAATTAATCTTAATGGTTGTACAGTTGTCTCAAATAAAACTGTGAAGGACCTCGGCGTTACTCTGACCCTGATCTCTTTTGAAGAACATATCAAGACCATTTCGAGGACAGCTTTTTCCATCTACGTAATATTGCAAAAATCAGAAACTTTCTGTCCAAAAATGATGCAGAAAAATTAATCCATGCTTTTGTCACTTCTAGGTTAGACTACTGCAATGTTTCACTTTCCGGCTACCCGGATAAAGCACTAAATAAACTTCAGTTAGTGCTAAATACGGCTGCTAGAATCCTGACTAGAACCAAAAGATTTGATCATATTACTCCAGTGCTAGCCTTCACACTGGCTTCCTGTCAAAGCAAGGGCTGATTTTAAGGTTTTACTGCTAACCTACAAAGCATTACATGGGCTTGCTCCTACCTATCTCTCTGATTTGGTCCTGCCGTACATACCTACACGTACGCTACGGTCACAAGACGAGGCCTCCTAATTGTCCCTAGAATGTCTAAGCAAACAGCTGGAGGCAGGGCTTTCTCCCTATAGAGCTCCATTTTTATGGAACGGCCTGCCTACCCATGTCAGAGAAGCAAACTCGGTCTCAACCTTAGCCTTTACTGAAGACTCATCTCTTCAGTGGGTCATATGATTGAGTGTAGTCTGGCCCAGGGTGAGGAGGAACGGAAAGGCTCTGGAGCAACGAACCGCCCTTGCTGTCTCTGCCTGGCCGGTTCCCTCTTTCCACTGGGATTCTCTGCCTCTAACCCTATTACAGGGGCTGAGTCACTGGCTTACTGGGGCTCTCTCATGCCGTCCCCTGCAGGGGGTGTATCACCTGAGTGGGTTGTGCCGTGGCGAGATCTTTGTGGGCTATACTCAGCCTTGTCTCAGGATGGTAAGTTGGTGGTTGAAGATATCCTCTAGTGGTGTGGGGGGCTGTGCTTTGGCAAAGTGGGTGGGGTTATATCCTTTCTGTTTGGCTCTGTCCGGGGTGTCCTCGGATGGGGCCACAGTGTCTCCTGTCCCCTCCTGTCTCAGCCTCCAGTATTTATGCTGCAGTAGTTTGTGTCGGGGGCTAGGGTCAGTTTGTTATATCTGAGTACCCCTCCTGTCCTAATTCGTGTCCTGTGTGAATATAAGTGTGCGTTCTCTAATTCTCTCCTCCTTCTTTCTTTCTCTCTCTCGGAGGGACCTGAGCCCTAGACCATGCCCCAGGACTACCTGACATAATGACACCTTGATGTCCCCAGTCCACCTGGCCATGCTGCTGCTCCAGTTTCAACTGTTCTGCCTTACTATTATTCGACCATGCTGGTCATTTATGAACATTTGAACATCTTGGCCATGTTCTGTTATAATCTCCACCGCACAGCCAGAAGAGGACTGGCCACCCCACATAGCCTGGTTCCTCTCTAGGTTGCTTCCTAGGTTTTGGCCTTCTAGGAGTTTTTCCTAGCCACCGTGCTTACACCTGCAATGCTTGCTGTTTGGGGTTTTAGGCTGGGTTTCTGTACAGCACTTTGAGATATCAGCTGATGTACGAAGGGCTATATAAATAAATTTGATTTGATTTTGATTTTGGTCATCCC
>NW_026277597.1:0-3012 GCF_023373465.1 Oncorhynchus keta | reverse complement strand
AAAAATTGTACAAACTGTCCACAATGATAATTTCATCTCACATTGACAGCACAGCAAAAATTGGACATCCAGAGTGCATCAAACATGATTTAGAGCTTGTTTATGGAAAAAACATTTTTCTGTATTTCAATGTTGCAACTTGCTGAAAACTGTCCACAGTGGTAATTTCATCTCAAATAGACAGCACAGCAAAAATTGGACATCCAGAGTGCATCAAACATGATTTAGAGCTTGTTTATGGAAAAAATGTTTTTCTGTATTTCAATGTTGCAACTTGCTGAAAACTGTCCACAGTGGTAATTTCATCTCAAATAGACAGCACAGCAAAAATTGGACATCCAGAGTGCATCAAACATGATTTAGAGCTTGTTTATGGAAAAAATTTTTTCTGTATTTCAATGTTGCAACTTGCTGAAAACTGTCCACAGTGGTAATTTCATCTCAAATAGACAGCACAGCAAAAATTGGACATCCAGAGTGCATCAAACATGATTTAGAGCTTGTTTATGGAAAAAAACGTTTTTCTGTATTTCAATGTTGCAACTTGCTGAAAACTGTCCACAATGTTAATTTCATCTCGAATAGACAGCACAGCAAAAATTGGACATCCAGAGTGCATCAAACATGATTTAGAGCTTGTTTATGGAAAAAAATGTTTTTCTGTATTTCAATGTTGCAACTTGCTGAAAACTGTCCACAATGTTAATTTCATCTCAAATAGACAGCACAGCAAAAATTGGACATCCGGAGTGCATCAAACATGATTTAGAGCTTGTTTATGGAAAAAAAAGTTTTTTCTGTATTTCAATGTTGCAACTTGCTGAAAACTGTCCACAGTGGTAATTTCATCTCAAATAGACAGCACAGCAAAAATTGGACATCCAGAGTGCATCAAACATGATTTAGAGCTTGTTTATGGAAAAAACGTTTTTCTGTATTTCAATGTTGCAACTTGCTGAAAACTGTCCACAATGTTAATTTCATCTCAAATAGACAGCACAGCAAAAAATTGGACATCCAGAGTGCATCAAACATGATTTAGAGCTTGTTTATGGAAAAAAAGGTTTTTTCTGTATTTCAATGTTGCAACTTGCTGAAAACTGTCCACAATGGTAATTTCATCTCAAATAGACAGCACAGCAAAAATTGGACATCCAGAGTGCATCAAACATGATTTAGAGCTTGTTTATGGAAAAAACGTTTTTCTGTATTTCAATGTTGCAACTTGCTGAAAACTGTCCACAATGTTAATTTCATCTCAAATAGACAGCACAGCAAAAATTGGACATCCAGAGTGCATCAAACATGATTTAGAGCTTGTTTATGGAAAAAAATTTTTTCTGTATTTCAATGTTGCAACTTGCTGAAAACTGTCCACAATGGTAATTTCATCTCAAATAGACAGCACAGCAAAAATTGGACATCCAGAGTGCATCAAACATGATTTAGAGCTTGTTTATGGAAAAAACGTTTTTTCTGTATTTCAATGTTGCAACTTGCTGAAAACTGTCCACAATGTTAATTTCATCTCAAATAGACAGCACAGCAAAAATTGGAAATCCAGAGTGCATCAAACATGATTTAGAGCTTGTTTATGGAAAAATGTTTTTTCTGTATTTCAATGTTGCAACTTGCTGAAAACTGTCCACAATGGTAATTTCATCTCAAATAGACAGCACAGCAAAAATTGGACATCCAGAGTGCATCAAACATGATTTAGAGCTTGTTTATGGAAAAAATGTTTTTTCTGTATTTCAATGTTGCAACTTGCTGAAAACTGTCCACAATGTTAATTTCATCTCAAATAGACAGCACAGCAAAAATTGGACATCCGGAGTGCATCAAACATGATTTAGAGCTTGTTTATGGAAAAAAAAATTTTTTTCTGTATTTCAATGTTGCAACTTGCTGAAAACTGTCCACAGTGGTAATTTCATCTCAAATAGACAGCACAGCAAAAATTGGACATCCAGAGTGCATCAAACATGATTTAGAGCTTGTTTATGGAAAAAACGTTTTTCTGTATTTCAATGTTGCAACTTGCTGAAAAAAATGTTAATTTCATCTCAAATAGACATCACAGCAAAAATTGGTCAAACATGATTTAGAGCTTGTTTATGGAAAAAAACTTTTCTGTATTTCAATGTTGCAACTTGCTGAAAACTGTCCACAATGATAATTTCATCTCACATAGACAGCACAGCAAAAATTGGACATCCAGAGTGCATCAAACATGATTTAGAGCTTGTTTATGGAAAAAACGTTTTTTCTGTATTTCAATGTTGCAACTTGCTGAAAACTGTCCACAATGGTAATTTCATCTCAAATAGACAGCACAGCAAAAATTGGACATCCAGAGTGCATCAAACATGATTTAGAGCTTGTTTATGGAAAAAAATGTTTTCTGTATTTCAATGTTGCAACTTGCTGAAAACTGTCCACAATGGTAATTTCATCTCAAATAGACAGCACAGCAAAAATTGGAATCCAGAGTGCATCAAACATGATTTAGAGCTTGTTTATGGAAAAAACGTTTTTCTGTATTTCAATGTTGCAACTTGCTGAAAACTGTCCACAATGTTAATTTCATCTCAAATAGACAGCACAGCAAAATTGGACATCCGAGTGCATCAAACATGATTTAGAGCTTGTTTATGGAAAAAACGTTTTTTCTGTATTTCAATGTTGCAACTTGCTGAAAACTGTCCACAGTGGTAATTTCATCTCAAATAGACAGCACAGCAAAATTGGACATCCAGAGTGCATCAAACATGATTTAGAGCTTGTTTATGGAAAAAACTGTTTTTCTGTATTTCAATGTCAAATGCAACTTGCTGAAAACTGTCCACAATGGAAATTTCATCTCAAATAGACAGCACAGCAAAAAATTGGACATCCAGAGTGCATCAAACATGATTTAGAGCTTGTATGGAAAAAATGTTTTTCTGTATTTCAATGTTGCAACTTGCTGAAAACTGTCCACAATGGTAATTTCATCTCACATTGACAGCA
>NW_026277596.1:0-38890 GCF_023373465.1 Oncorhynchus keta | reverse complement strand
CTGGTCTGTTGTGAGGGGTCTGTCTGTCTGTACTGCTGGGGACCAGTATAGCTCCACTGGTCTGTTGTCTGGCTGGTCTGTACTGCTGGGGACCAGTATATAACTCCACTGGTCTGTTGTCTGGCTGTCTGTACTGCTGGGGACCAGTATAACTCCACTGGTCTGTTGTCTGGCTGTCTGTACTGCTGGGGACCAGTATAACTCCACTGGTCTGTTGTCTGGCTGTCTGTACTGCTGGGGACCAGTATAACTCCACTGGTCTGTTGTGAGGGGCTGTCTGTACTGCTGGGGACCAGTATAACTCCACTGGTCTGTTGTCTGGCTGTCTGTACTGCTGGGGACCAGTATAACTCCACTGGTCTGTTGTCTGGCTGTCTGTACTGCTGGGGACCAGTATAACTCCACTGGTCTGTTGTCTGGCTGTCTGTACTGCTGGGGACCAGTATAACTCCACTGGTCTGTTGTCTGGCTGTCTGTACTGCTGGGGACCAGTATAACTCCACTGGTCTGTTGTCTGGGGGCTGTCTGTACTGCTGGGGACCAGTATAACTCCTGGTCTGTTGTGAGGGGCTGTCTGTACTGCTGGGGACCAGTATAACTCCACTGGTCTGTTGTGAGGGGCTGTCTGTACTGCTGGGGACCAGTATAACTCCACTGGTCTGTTGTCTGGCTGTCTGTACTGCTGGGGACCAGTATAACTCCACTGGTCTGTTGTCTGGCTGTCTGTACTGCTGGGGACCAGTATAAACTCCACTGGTCTGTTGTCTGGCTGTCTGTACTGCTGGGGACCAGTATAACTCCACTGGTCTGTTGTGAGGGGCTGTCTGTACTGCTGGGGACCAGTATAACTCCACTGGTCTGTTGTGGCTGAGGCTGCTGGTCTGTTGTCTGGCTGTCTGTACTGCTGGGGACCAGTATCCACTGGTCTGTTGTCTGGCTGTCTGTACTGCTGGGGACCAGTATATCTGGTCTGTTGTCTGGCTGTCTGTACTGCTGGGGACCAGTATAACTCCACTGGTCTGTTGTCTGGCTGTCTGTACTGCTGGCTGTCTGTACTGCTGGGGACCAGTATAACTCCACTGGTCTGTTGTGTCTGTACTGCTGTATAATGCCACTGGTCTGTTGTCTGGCTGTCTGTACTGCTGGGGACCAGTATAACGTCCACTGGTCTGTTGTCTGGCTGTCTGTACTGCTGGGGACCAGTATAACTCCACTGGTCTGTTGTGAGGGGCTGTCTGTACTGCTGGGGACCAGTATAATGCCACTGGTCTGTTGTACTGCTGGGGACTGTCTGTTGTCTGGCTGTCTGTACTGCTGGGGACCAGTATAACTCCACTGGTCTGTTGTGAGGGGCTGTCTGTACTGCTGGGGACCAGTATAACTCCACTGGTCTGTTGTCTGGCTGTCTGTACTGCTGGGGACCAGTATAACTCCACTGGTCTGTTGTCTGGCTGTGTACTGTACCAGTGGTCTGTTGTGAGGACCAGTATAATGCCACTGGTCTGTTGTCTGGCTGTCTGTACTGCTGGGGACCAGTATAACTCCACTGGTCTGTTGTCTGTCTGCTGTCTGTCCACTGCTGGGGACTGTACTGCTGGGGACCAGTATAACCACTGGTCTGTTGTCTGGCTGGTCTGTTGTCTGGTCTGGCTGTCTGTACTGCTGGGGACCAGTATAATGCCACTGGTCTGTTGTCTGGCTGTCTGTACTGCTGGGGACCAGTATAACGTCACTGGTCTGTTGTCTGGCTGTCTGTACTGCTGGGGACCAGTATAACTGCCACTGGTCTGTTGTGAGGGGCTGTCTGTACTGTCTGGGGACCAGTATAACTCCACTGGTCTGGGGACCAGTATAATCCACTGGTCTGTTGTGAGGGGCTGTCTGTACTGCTGGGGACCAGTATAATGCCACTGGTCTGTTGTGAGGGCTGTCTGTACTGCTGGGGACCAGTATAATGCCACTGGTCTGTTGTGAGGGGCTGTCTGTACTGCTGGGGACCAGTATAATGCCACTGGTCTGTTGTCTGGCTGTCTGTACTGCTGGGGACCAGTATAACTCCACTGGTCTGTTGTCTGGCTGTCTGTACTGCTGGGGACCAGTATAACTCCACTGGTCTGTTGTCTGGCTGTCTGTACTGCTGGGGACCAGTATAACTCCACTGGTCTGTTGTCTGGCTGTCTGTACTGCTGGGGACCAGTATAACTCCACTGGTCTGTTGTGAGGGGCTGTCTGTACTGCTGTTGTGGGACCAGTATAACTATAACTCACTGGTCTGTTGTCTGGCTGTCTGTACTGCTGGGGACCAGTATAACTCACTGGTCTGTTGTCTGACTGGCTGCTGCTGGGGACCAGTATAACTCCACTGGTCTGTCTGTACTGCTGGGGACCAGTATAACTCCACTGGTCTGTTGTCTGGCTGTCTGTACTGCTGGGGACCAGTATAACTCCACTGGTCTGTTGTGACTGGTCTGTTGTGGGGACCAGTATGAGGCTGTCTGTACTGCTGGGGACCAGTATAACTGCCACTGGTCTGTTGTGAGGGGCTGTCTGTACTGCTGGGGACCAGTATAACTCCACTGGTCTGTTGTCTGGCTGTCTGTACTGCTGGGGACCAGTATAACTCCACTGGTCTGTTGTCTGGCTGTCTGTACTGCTGGGGACCAGTATAACTCCACTGGTCTGTTGTGAGGGGCTGTCTGTACTGCTGGGGACCAGTATAACTCCACTGGTCTGTTGTGAGGCTGTCTGTACTGCTGGGGACCAGACCTGGTCTGTTGTATAAGTATAATCCACTGGTCTGTTGTCTGGGTCTGTCTGTACTGCTGGGGACCAGTATAACTCCACTGGTCTGTTGTCTGGCTGTCTGTACTGCTGGCTGTTGTCTGGCTGTCTGTACTGTACTGCTGGGGACCAGTATAATCCACTGGTCTGTTGTGAGGGCTGTCTGTACTGCTGGGGACCAGTATAACTCCACTGGTCTGTTGTCTGGGCTGTCTGTACTGCTGGGGACCAGTATAACTCCACTGGTCTGTTGTCTGGCTGTCTGTACTGCTGGGGACCAGTATAACTCCACTGGTCTGTTGTGAGGGGCTGTCTGTACTGCTGGGGACCAGTATAACTCCACTGGTCTGTTGTCTGGGGCTGTCTGTACTGCTGGGGACCAGTATAACTCCACTGGTCTGTTGTCTGGCTGTCTGTACTGCTGGGGACCAGTATAACTCCACTGGTCTGTTGTGTCTGTCTGTACTGCTGGGGACCAGTATAACTCCACTGGTCTGTTGTGAGGCTGTCTGTACTGCAGGGGACCAGTATAACTCACTGGTCTGTTGTGAGGGCTGTCTGTACTGCTGGGGACCAGTAACTCCACTGGTCTGTTGTGGCTGTCTGTACTGCTGGGGACCAGTATAACTCCACTGGTCTGTTGTCTGGCTGTCTGTACTGCTGGGGACCAGTATAACTCCACTGGTCTGTTGTGAGGGCTGTCTGTACTGCTGGGGACCAGTATAACTCCACTGGTCTGTTGTGAGGGGCTGTCTGTACTGCTGGGGACTGTACTGCTGGGGACCAGTATAACTCCACTGGTCTGTTGTCTGGCTGTCTGTACTGCTGGGGACCAGTATAACTCCACTGGTCTGTTGTGAGGGGCTGTCTGTACTGCTGGGGACCAGTATAACTCCACTGGTCTGTTGTGAGGGGCTGTCTGTACTGCTGGGGACCAGTATAACTCCACTGGTCTGTTGTCTGGCTGTCTGTACTGCTGGGGACCAGTATAACTCCACTGGTCTGTTGTGAGGGGGCTGTCTGTACTGCTGGGGACCAGTATAACTCCACTGGTCTGTTGTGAGGGGCTGTCTGTACTGCTGGGGACCAGTATAACTCCCACTGGTCTGTTGTCTGGCTGTCTGTGCTGGGGACCAGTGCTGGGGACCAGTATAACTCCACTGGTCTGTTGTCTGGCTGTCTGTACTGCTGGGGACCAGTATAACTCCACTGGTCTGTTGTGAGGTACTGCTGGGGACCAGTGGTCTGTTGTCTGGCTGTCTGTACTGCTGGGGACCAGTATAATGCCACTGGTCTGTTGTCTGGCTGTCTGTACTGCTGGGGACCAGTATAACTCCACTGGTCTGTTGTGAGGGGCTGTCTGTCTGTGGTCTGTTGTGAGGGGCTGTCTGTACTGCTGGGGACCAGTATAACTCCACTGGTCTGTTGTGAGGCTGTCTGTACTGCTGGGGACCAGTATAACTCCACTGGTCTGTTGTCTGGCTGTCTGTACTGCTGGGGACTGTGGTCTGTTGTCTGGCTGTCTGTACTGCTGGGGACCAGTATAACTCCACTGGTCTGTTGTCTGGCTGTCTGTACTGCTGGGGACCAGTATAATCCACTGGTCTGTTGTCTGGCTGTCTGTACTGCTGGGGACCAGTATAACTCCACTGGTCTGTTGTCTGGCTGTCTGTACTGCTGGGGACCAGTATAACTCCACTGGTCTGTTGTCTGGCTGTCTGTACTGCTGGGGACCAGTATAATGCCACTGGTCTGTTGTGAGGGGCTGTCTGTACTGCTGGGGACCAGTATAACTCCACTGGTCTGTTGTCTGGCTGTCTGTCTGCTGGGGACCTGTACTGCTGGGGACCAGTATAACTCCACTGGTCTGTTGTCTGGCTGTCTGTACTGCTGGGGACCAGTATAACTCCACTGGTCTGTTGTGAGGGGCTGTCTGTACTGCTGGGGACCAGTATAATCCACTGGTCTGTTGTCTGGCTGTCTGTACTGCTGGGGACCAGTATAACTCCACTGGTCTGTTGTGAGGGGCTGTCTGTACTGCTGGGGACCAGTATAACTCCACTGGTCTGTTGTGAGGGGCTGTCTGTACTGCTGGGGACCAGTATAACTCCACTGGTCTGTTGTGAGGGGCTGTCTGTACTGCTGGGGACCAGTATAACTCCACTGGTCTGTTGTGAGGGGCTGTCTGTACTGCTGGGGACCAGTATAACTCCACTGGTCTGTTGTCTGGCTGTCTGTACTGCTGGGGACCAGTATAACTGGTCCACTGGTCTGTTGTCTGGCTGTCTGTACTGCTGGGGACCAGTATAACTCTGTTGTCTGGCTGTCTGGTCTGTTGTGACACTGGTCTGTTGTCTGGCTGTCTGTACTGCTGGGGACCAGTATAACTCCACTGGTCTGTTGTCTGGCTGTCTGTACTGCTGGGGACCAGTATAACTCCACTGGTCTGTTGTGAGGGGCTGTCTGTACTGCTGGGGACCAGTATAACTCCACTGGTCTGTTGTCTGGCTGTCTGTACTGCTGGGGACCAGTATAACTCCACTGGTCTGTTGTCTGGCTGTCTGTACTGCTGGGGACCAGTATAACTCCACTGGTCTGTTGTCTGGCTGTCTGTACTGCTGGGGACCAGTATAACTCCACTGGTCTGTTGTCTGGCTGTCTGTACTGCTGGGGACCAGTATAACTCCACTGGTCTGTTGTGAGGGGCTGTCTGTCTGTACTGCTGGGGACCAGTATAACTCCACTGGTCTGTTGTCTGGCTGTCTGTACTGCTGGGGACCAGTATAACTCCACTGGTCTGTTGTCTGGCTGTCTGTACTGCTGGGGACCAGTATAATGCCACTGGTCTGTTGTGAGGGGCTGTCTGTACTGCTGGGGACCAGTATAATCCACTGGTCTGTTGTGAGGGCTGTCTGTACTGCTGGGGACCAGTATAATGGAACCAGTATAACCACTGGTCTGTTGTCTGGCTGTCTGTACTGCTGGGGACCAGTATAACTCCACTGGTCTGTTGTGAGGGGTCTGTCTGTACTGCTGGGGACCAGTATAACTCCACTGGTCTGTTGTCTGGGCTGTCTGTACTGCTGGGGACCAGTATAACTCCACTGGTCTGTTGTGAGGGGCTGTCTGTACTGCTGGGGACCAGGGGACCATAAACTCCACTGGTCTGTTGTCTGGCTGTCTGTACTGCTGGGGACCAGTATAACTCCACTGGTCTGTTGTGAGGGGCTGTCTGTACTGCTGGGGACCAGTATAACTCCACTGGTCTGTTGTGAGGGGCTGTCTGTACTGCTGGGGACCAGTATAATCCACTGGTCTGTTGTCTGGCTGTCTGACCTGGGGACCAGTATAACTCCACTGGTCTGTTGTCTGTACTGCTGGGGACCAGTATAACTCCACTGGTCTGTTGTCTGGCTGTCTGTACTGCTGGGGACCAGTATAACTCCACTGGTCTGTTGTCTGTCTGTACTGCTGGGGACCAGTATAACTCCACTGGTCTGTTGTGAGGCTGTCTGTACTGCTGGGGACCAGTATAACTCCACTGGTCTGTTGTGAGGGGCTGTCTGTACTGCTGGGGACCAGTATAACTCCACTGGTCTGTTGTGAGGGGCTGTCTGTACTGCTGGGGACCAGTATAACTCCACTGGTCTGTTGTCTGGCTGTCTGTACTGCTGGGGACCAGTATAACTCCACTGGTCTGTTGTCTGGCTGTCTGTACTGCTGGGGACCAGTATAACTCCACTGGTCTGTTGTCTGGCTGTCTGTACTGCTGGGGACCAGTATAACTCCACTGGTCTGTTGTCTGGGGGACTGTCTGTACTGCTGGGGACCAGTATAACCCACTGGTCTGTTGTCTGGCTGTCTGTACTGCTGGGGACCAGTATAATGCCACTGGTCTGTTGTCTGGCTGTCTGCTACTGCTGGGGACCAGTATAACTCCACTGGTCTGTTGTCTGGCTGTCTGTACTGCTGGGGACCAGTATAACTCCACTGGTCTGTTGTCTGGCTGTCTGTACTGCTGGGGACCAGTATAATGCCACTGGTCTGTTGTCTGGCTGTCTGTACTGCTGGGGACCAGTATAACTCCACTGGTCTGTTGTCTGGCTGTCTGTACTGCTGGGGACCAGTATAATGCCACTGGTCTGTTGTGAGGGGCTGTCTGTACTGCTGGGGACCAGTATAATGCCACTGGTCTGTTGTGAGGGGCTGTCTGTACTGCTGGGGACCAGTATAACTCCACTGGTCTGTTGTCTGGCTGTCTGTACTGCTGTACTGGGGGACCAGTATAACTCCACTGGTCTGTTGTGAGGGGCTGTCTGTACTGCTGGGGACCAGTATAACTCCACTGGTCTGTTGTCTGGCTGTCTGTACTGCTGGGGACCAGTATAACTCCACTGGTCTGTTGTCTGGCTGTCTGTACTGCTGGGGACCAGTATAACTCCACTGGTCTGTTGTGAGGGGCTGTCTGTACTGCTGGGGACCAGTATAACTCCACTGGTCTGTTGTCTGTACTGCTGGGGACCAGTATAACTCCACTGGTCTGTTGTGAGGGGCTGTCTGTACTGCTGGGGACCAGTATAACTCCACTGGTCTGTTGTGAGGGGCTGTCTGTACTGCTGGGGACCAGTATAACTCCACTGGTCTGTTGTCTGGCTGTCTGTACTGCTGGGGACCAGTATAACTCCACTGGTCTGTTGTGAGGGGCTGTCTGTACTGCTGGGGACCAGTATAACTCCACTGGTCTGTTGTCTGTACTGCTGGGGACCAGTATAACTCCACTGGTCTGTTGTGAGGGGCTGTCTGTACTGCTGGGGACCAGTATAACTCCACTGGTCTGTTGTCTGGCTGTCTGTACTGCTGGGGACCAGTATAACTCCACTGGTCTGTTGTCTGTACTGCTGGGGACCAGTATAACTCCACTGGTCTGTTGTCTGGCTGTCTGTACTGCTGGGGACCAGTATAACTGCCACTGGTCTGTTGTGAGGCTGTCTGTACTGCTGGGGACCAGTATAACTCCACTGGTCTGTTGTGAGGGGCTGTCTGTACTGCTGGGGACCAGTATAACTCCACTGGTCTGTTGTCTGGCTGTCTGTACTGCTGGGGACCAGTATAATGCCACTGGTCTGTTGTGAGGGGCTGTCTGTACTGCTGGGGACCAGTATAATGCCACTGGTCTGTTGTGAGGGGCTGTCTGTACTGCTGGGGACCAGTATAACTCCACTGGTCTGTTGTCTGGCTGTCTGTACTGCTGGGGACCAGTATAACTCCACTGGTCTGTTGTGAGGGGCTGTCTGTACTGCTGGGGACCAGTATAACTCCACTGGTCTGTTGTGAGGGGCTGTCTGTACTGCTGGGGACCAGTATAACTCCACTGGTCTGTTGTCTGGCTGTCTGTACTGCTGGGGACCAGTATAACTCCACTGGCCTGTTGTGAGGGGCTGTCTGTACTGCTGGGGACCAGTATAACTCCACTGGTCTGTTGTCTGTACTGCTGGGGACCAGTATAACTCCACTGGTCTGTTGTCTGGCTGTCTGTACTGCTGGGGACCAGTATAACTCCACTGGTCTGTTGTGAGGGGCTGTCTGTACTGCTGGGGACCAGTATAACTCCACTGGTCTGTTGTGAGGGGCTGTCTGTACTGCTGGGGACCAGTATAACTCCACTGGTCTGTTGTCTGGCTGTCTGTACTGCTGGGGACCAGTATAACTCCACTGGTCTGTTGTCTGGCTGTCTGTACTGCTGGGGACCAGTATAACTCCACTGGTCTGTTGTCTGGCTGTCTGTACTGCTGGGGACCAGTATAACTCCACTGGTCTGTTGTGAGGGGCTGTCTGTACTGCTGGGGACCAGTATAACTCCACTGGTCTGTTGTGAGGGGCTGTCTGTACTGCTGGGGACCAGTATAACTCCACTGGTCTGTTGTCTGGCTGTCTGTACTGCTGGGGACCAGTATAACTCCACTGGTCTGTTGTGAGGGGCTGTCTGTACTGCTGGGGACCAGTATAACTCCACTGGTCTGTTGTCTGTACTGCTGGGGACCAGTATAACGTCACTGGTCTGTTGTCTGGCTGTCTGTACTGCTGGGGACCAGTATAACTCCACTGGTCTGTTGTGAGGGGCTGTCTGTACTGCTGGGGACCAGTATAACTCCACTGGTCTGTTGTGAGGGGCCGTCTGTACTGCTGGGGACCAGTATAACTCCACTGGTCTGTTGTGAGGGGCTGTCTGTACTGCTGGGGACCAGTATAACTCCACTGGTCTGTTGTGAGGGGCTGTCTGTACTGCTGGGGACCAGTATAACTCCACTGGTCTGTTGTCTGTCTGTCTGTACTGCTGGGGACCAGTATAACTCCACTGGTCTGTTGTGAGGGGCTGTCTGTACTGCTGGGGACCAGTATAACTCCACTGGTCTGTTGTGAGGGGCTGTCTGTACTGCTGGGGACCAGTATAACTCCACTGGTCTGTTGTGAGGGGCTGTCTGTACTGCTGGGGACCAGTATAACTCCACTGGTCTGGTCTGTTGTCTGGCTGTCTGTACTGCTGGGGACCAGTATAACTCCACTGGTCTGTTGTCTGGCTGTCTGTACTGCTGGGGACCAGTATAACTCCACTGGTCTGTTGTGAGGGGCTGTCTGTACTGCTGGGGACCAGTATAACTCCACTGGTCTGTTGTGAGGGGCTGTCTGTACTGCTGGGGACCAGTATAACTCCACTGGTCTGTTGTCTGGCTGTCTGTACTGCTGGGGACCAGTATAATGCCACTGGTCTGTTGTGAGGGGCTGTCTGTACTGCTGGGGACCAGTATAATGCCACTGGTCTGTTGTGAGGGGCTGTCTGTACTGCTGGGGACCAGTATAACTCCACTGGTCTGTTGTCTGGCTGCCTGTACTGCTGGGGACCAGTATAACTCCACTCTGTACACTGGTCTGTTGTGAGGGCTGTCTGTACTGCTGGGGACCAGTATAACTCCACTGGTCTGTTGTGAGGGGCTGTCTGTACTGCTGGGGACCAGTATAACTCCACTGGTCTGTTGTCTGGCTGTCTGTACTGCTGGGGACCAGTATAACTCCACTGGCCTGTTGTGAGGGGCTGTCTGTACTGCTGGGGACCAGTATAACTCCACTGGTCTGTTGTCTGTACTGCTGGGGACCAGTATAACGTCACTGGTCTGTTGTCTGTACTGCTGGGGACCAGTATAACTCCACTGGTCTGTTGTGAGGGGCTGTCTGTACTGCTGGGGACCAGTATAACTCCACTGGTCTGTTGTGAGGCTGTCTGTACTGCTGGGGACCAGTATTCAAAAATATATTTACAGGACAAAATACATCACAACACTACATAAAGAGACCTAAGATGACAACATAGCATGGTAGCAACACAGCATGGTAGCAACACAACATGGTAGCAACACAACATGGTAGCAACACATGACAACATGGTAGCAACACAACATGGTAACAACACATGACAACATGGTAGCAACACAACATGGCAGCAACACATGACAACATGGTAGCAACACATGACAACATGGTAGCAACACAACATGGCAGCAACACATGACAACATGGTAGCAACACAACATGGTAGCAACACATGACAACATGGTAGCAACACAACATGGTAACAACACATGACAACATGGTAGCAACACAACATGGCAGCAACACATGACAACATGGTAGCAACACAACATGGCAGCAACACATGACAACATGGTAGCAACACAACATGGCAGCAACACATGACAACATGGTAGCAACACCAAACATTATTGGGCACAGACAACAGCACAAAGGTCAAGAAGGTAGAGACTACACTACATCACGCAAAGCAGCCACAACTGTCAGTAAGAGTGTCCATGATTGAGTCTTTGAATGAAGAGATAAAACTGTTCAGTTTGAGTGTTTGTTGCAGCTCGTTCGAGTCGCCAGCTGCAGCGAACTGAAAAGAGGAGCGACCCAGGGATGTGTTCGCTTTGGGGACCTTTAACAGAATGTGACTGGCAGAACGGGTGATGTATGTGGAGGATGCAGTAGATATCTCAGATAGGGGGGAGTGAACAGGTGTTGTATGTGGAGGATGAGGGCTGCAGTAGGTATCTCAGATAGGGGGGAGTGAACAGGTGTTGTATGTGGAGGATGAGGGCTGCAGTAGGTATCTCAGATAGGGGGAGTGAACAGGTGTTGTATGTGGAGGATGAGGGCTGCAGTAGGTATCTCAGATAGGGGGGAGTGAACAGGTGTTGTATGTGGAGGATGAGGGCTGCAGTAGGTATCTCAGATAGGGGGAGTGAACAGGTGTTGTATGTGGAGGATGAGGGCTGCAGTAGGTATCTCAGATAGGGGGAGTGAACAGGTGTTGTATGTGGAGGATGAGGGCTGCAGTAGGTACCTCAGATAGGGGGAGTGAACAGGTGTTGTATGTGGAGGATGAGGGCTGCAGTAGGTATCTCAGATAGGGGGGAGTGAACAGGTGTTGTATGTGGAGGATGAGGGCTGCAGTAGGTACCTCAGATAGGGGGATGTGTTCGCTTTGGGGACCTTGAACAGATGGGGTGAAAGAGGAAACCAAGTCTAGATTTAACTTTAGCCTGCAGCTTTGATATGTGCTGAGAGAAGGACAGTGTACTTACTGTCTAGCCATACTCCCAAATGCGTGTATGAGGTGATGACCTCAGGCTCTAAACCCTCAGAGGTAGTAATAACACCTGTGGGGAGAGGGGCATTCTTCTTACCAAACCACATGACCTTTGTTTTGGAGTGGTTCAGAACAAGGTTAAGGGCTTAAGTTAAGGGTTAAGGGCTTAAGTTAAGGGTTAAGGGCTTAAGTTAAGGGTTAAGGGCTTAAGTTAAGGGTTAAGGGCTTAAGTTAAGGGTTAAGGGCTTAAGTTAAGGGTTAAGGGTGTCAAGCCACAACATACGTGTTTCCAGCAGCAGACTATGATGGATCAGAAGCTGCACTGAAGTCTAACAAGACAACCGCCACAATAGTTTAACAATACAGACCCATAATAGTCTAACAAGACAACCCCCACAATAGTTTAACAATACAGACCCATAATAGTCTAACAAGACAACCCCCACAATAGTTTAACTGTCAATTTCTCTCAGCCAATCATCAGTCATTCAAATCAAATCAAATTGTATTGGTTACATACACATGGTTACCAGATGTTATTGGTTACATACACATGGTTACCAGATGTTATTGGTTACATACACATGGTTACCAGATGTTATTGGTTACATACACATGGTTACCAGATGTTATTGGTTACATACACATGGTTACCAGATGTTATTGGTTACATACACATGGTTACCAGATGTTATTGGTTACATGGTTACCAGATGTTATTGGTCACATGGTTAGCAGATGTTATTGGTCACATACACATGGTTACCAGATGTTATTGGTCACATGCACATGGTTAGCAGATGTTATTGGTCACATACACATGGTTACCAGATGTTATTGGTCACATGGTTAGCAGATGTTATTGGTCACATACGCATGGTTAGCAGATGTTATTGGTCACATACACATGGTTACCAGATGTTATTGGTCACATACACATGGTTAGCAGATGTTATTGGTCACATACACATGGTTAGCAGATGTTATTGGTCACATGGTTAGCAGATGTTATTGGTCACATGGTTAGCAGATGTTATTGGTCACATACGCATGGTTAGCAGATGTTATTGGTCACATACACATGGTTACCAGATGTTATTGGTCACATACACATGGTTAGCAGATGTTATTGGTCACATACACATGGTTAGCAGATGTTATTGGTCACATGGTTAGCAGATGTTATTGGTCACATGGTTAGCAGATGTTATTGGTCACATACACATGGTTACCAGATGTTATTGGTCACATGCACATGGTTAGCAGATGTTATTGGTCACATACACATGGTTACCAGATGTTATTGGTCACATGGTTAGCAGATGTTATTGGTCACATACGCATGGTTAGCAGATGTTATTGGTCACATGGTTACCAGATGTTATTGGTCACATGGTTAGCAGAAGTTATTGGTCACATACACATGGTTAGCAGATGTTATTGGTCACATGGTTACCAGATGTTATTGGTCACATGGTTAGCAGATGTTATTGGTCACATACACATGGTTACCAGATGTTATTGGTCACATGGTTAGCAGATGTTATTGGTCACATACACATGGTTACCAGATGTCATTGGTCACGTGCTTAGCAGATGTTATTGGTCACATACACATGGTTACCAGATGTTATTGGTCACATACACATGGTTACCAGATGTTTTTGGTCACATACACATGGTTACCAGATGTTATTGGTCACATGGTTAGCAGATGTTATTGGTCACATGGTTACCAGATGTTATTGGTCACATACACATGGTTACCAGATGTTATTGGTCACATGGTTACCAGATGTTATTGGTCACATACACATGGTTACCAGATGTTATTGGTCACATGGTTAGCAGATGTTATTGGACACATACACATAGTTACCAGATGTTATTGGTCACATACACATGGTTACCAGATGTTATTGGTCACATGGTTACCAGATGTTATTGGACACATACACATGGTTACCAGATGTTATTGGTTACATACACATAGTTACCAGATGTTATTGGTCACATACACATGGTTAGCAGATGTTATTGGTCACATACACATGGTTAGCAGATGTTATTGGTCACATACACATGGTTACCAGATGTTATTGGTCACATACACATGGTTACCAGATGTTATTGGTCACATGGTTAGCAGATGGTATTGGTCACATGGTTAGCAGATGTTATTGGTCACATACACATGGTTAACAGATGTTATTGGTCACATACACATGGTTAGCAGATGTTATTGGTCACATACACATGGTTACCAGATGTTATTGGTCACATACACATGGTTACCAGATGTTTTTGGTCACATACACATGGTTACCAGATGTTATTGGTCACATACACATGGTTAGCAGATGTTATTGGTCACATGGTTAGCAGATGTTATTGGACACATACACATGGTTAGCAGATGTTATTGGTCACATGGTTAGCAGCTGTTATTGGTCGCATGGTTACCAGATGTTATTGGACACATACACATGGTTAGCAGATGGTATTGGTCACATACACATGGTTACCAGATGTTATTGGTCACATACACATGGTTACCAGATGTTATTGGTCACATACACATGGTTACCAGATGTTATTGGTCACATACACATGGTTACCAGATGTTTTTGGTCACATGGTTAGCAGATGTTATTGGTCACATACACATGGTTACCAGATGTTATTGGTCACATGGTTAGCAGATGTTATTGGTCACATGGTTATCAGATGTTATTGGTCACATGGTTAGCAGATGTTATTGGTCACATGGTTAGCAGATGTTATTGGTCACATACACATGGTTACCAGATGGTATTGGTCACATGGTTACCAGATGTTATTGGTCACATACACATGGTTACCAGATGTTATTGGACACATACACATGGTTAGCAGATGTTATTGGTCACATACACATGGTTACCAGATGTTATTGGTCACATACACATGGTTACCAGATGTTATTGGTCACATACACATGGTTACCAGATGTTATTGGTCACATACACATGGTTAGCAGATGTTATTGGTCACATACACATGGTTACCAGATGGTATTGGTCACATGGTTACCAGATGTTATTGGTCACATACACATGGTTACCAGATGTTATTGGTCACATACACATGGTTAGCAGATGTTATTGGTCACATGGTTACCAGATGTTATTGGTCACATGGTTACCAGATGTTATTGGACACATACACATGGTTACCAGATGTTATTGGTCACATGGTTACCAGATGTTATTGGTCACATACACATGGTTAGCAGATGGTATTGGTCACATGGTTACCAGATGTTATTGGTCACATGGTTACCAGATGTTATTGGACACATACACATGGTTACCAGATGGTATTGGTCACATGGTTACCAGATGTTATTGGTCACATACACATGGTTACCAGATGTTATTGGTCACATACACATGGTTAGCAGATGGTATTGGTCACATGGTTACCAGATGTTATTGGTCACATGGTTACCAGATGTTATTGGACACATACACATGGTTACCAGATGTTATTGGTCACATGGTTACCAGATGTTATTGGTCACATACACATGGTTACCAGATGTTATTGGTCACATACACATGGTTACCAGATGTTATTGGTCACATACACATGGTTAGCAGATGTTATTGGTCACATACACATGGTTAGCAGATGGTATTGGTCACATGGTTACCAGATGTTATTGGTCACATGGTTACCAGATGTTATTGGACACATACACATGGTTACCAGATGTTATTGGTCACATGGTTACCAGATGTTATTGGACACATACACATGGTTAGCAGATGTTATTGCGAGTGTAGCATAATGCTTGTGCTTCTACATGTGTGTAAGTGCTGTGCTTGTTGAGTATCCTTCCCTATCAGCATGCTGAAAGTCTGTTTGTCTATTTGTTTACAAATAGCATTGTATCTGGTCAAACACCATTTTTTCCTACAGTTTACAAAGTGTTGGTAACAGTCTGATTGGTCGGCTATTTTACCCAGCAATGGGGGCTTTACTATTCTTGGGTAGCAGAATGACTTGGTTCCCTCCAGGCCTGGAGGCGCACACTTTCTAGTAAGCTTAAATTGAAAATATGGCAAATAGGAGTGGCAATATTGTCCCCTATCATCCTCAGTCATTTTCCATCCAAGTTGTTAGACCCCGGTGGGTTGTCTTTGTTGATAAACAATCTTTTGTTCACCTCTTCCACACTGACTTTACGGAATTCAAAAGTATAATTCTAGTCTCTCATAATTTGGTCAGATATACTTGGATGTATAGTGGCAGTGTTTGTTGCTGGCATGTCATGTTGGCAATATCAGTGGGTTTTGTAGCTTCTGTAGCTCAGTTGGTAGAGCATGGCGCTTGTAACGCCAGGGTAGTGGGTTCGATTCCCGGGACCACCCATACGTAGAATGTATGCACACATGACTGTAAGTCGCTTTGGATAAAAGCGTCTGCGAAATGGCATATATTGTAATGAATGAACCATCTGATTCAATGAATGATGGAGCTGAGTTATCTTTTTTCCCAAACATTTCATTTAAGGTGCCCCAAAGCTTTTTTACTATCGTTCTTTATTTCATTTATCTTGGTTTCACAGTGTAGTTTCTTCTTTTTATTCAGTTTTATTCAGTTTAGTCACATGATTTCTCAATGTGCAGGACGTTTAACAATGGGTTGTGCAGCCAGACTTATGTGCCATTCCTTTTGCCTCATCCCTCTCAACCATAAAACATTTTTAATTCCTCATTAATCTAATGGGATTTACCAGTTGTTACAGTCCTTTTCTTAATGGATGCGTGCTTATTAGTAACTGGGATAAGACAATTTCATAAATGTGTTTAGTATACAGTCTGTTTGCTCCTCATTACACACCACGGACCAACAAATATTCTTTACATCAACAACATATGAATCACTACAAAACGTATTGTATGACCTCTTATACACTATATTAGGCCCAGCCTGACCTCTTATACACTATATTAGGCCCAGCCTGACCTCTGATACACTATATTAGGCCCAGCCTGACCTCTTATACACTATATTAGGCCCAGCCTGACCTCTGATACACTATATTAGGCCCAGCCTGACCTCTTATACACTATATTAGGCCCAGCCTGACCTCTTATACACTCACTATATTAGGCCCAGCCTGACCTCTTATACACTATATTAGGCCCAGCCTGACCTCTTATACACTATATTAGGCCCAGCCTGACCTCTGATACCCTATATTAGGCCCAGCCTGACCTCTTATACACTATATTAGGCCCAGCCTGACCCCTTATACACTATATTAGGCCCAGCCTGACCTCTTATACACTATATTAGGCCCAGCCTGACCTCTGATACACTATATTAGGCCCAGCCTGACCTCTTATACACTATATTAGGCCCAGCCTGACCTCTTATACACTATATTAGGCCCAGCCTGACCTCTTATACACTATATTAGGCCCAGCCTGACCTCTTATACACTATATTAGGCCCAGCCTGACCTCTGATACACTATATTAGGCCCAGCCTGACCTCTTATACACTATATTAGGCCCAGCCTGACCTCTGATACACTATATTAGGCCCAGCCTGACCTCTTATACACTATATTAGGCCCAGCCTGACCTCTGATACACTATATTAGGCCCAGCCTGAGCTCTGGAACACTATATTAGGCCCAGCCTGACCTCTTATACACTATATTAGGCCCAGCCTGACCTCTGATACACTATATTAGGCCCAGCCTCTTATACACTATATTAGGCCCAGCCTCTTATACACTATATTAGGCCCAGCCTCTTATACACTATATTAGGCCCAGCCTGACCTCTGATACACTATATTAGGCCCAGCCTGACCTCTTATACACTATATTAGGCCCAGCCTGACCTCTTATACACTATATTAGGCCCAGCCTCTTATACTTATACACTATATAGATTAGGCCCAGCCTGACCTCTGATACACTATATTACACTATATTAGGCCTGACCTCTTATACACTATATTAGGCCCAGCCTGACCTCTTATACACTATATTAGGCCCAGCCTGACCTCTTATACACTATATTAGGCCCAGCCTGACCTCTTATACACTATATTAGGCCCAGCCTGACCTCTTATACACTATATTAGGCCCAGCCTGACCTCTTATACACTATATTAGGCCCAGCCTGACCTCTTATACACTATATTAGGCCCAGCCTGACCTCTTATACACTATATTAGGCCCAGCCTGACCTCTGATACACTATATTAGGCCCAGCCTGACCTCTGATACACTATATTAGGCCCAGCCTGAGCTCTGATACACTATATTAGGCCCAGCCTGACCTCTTATACACTATATTAGGCCCAGCCTGATCTCTTATACACTATATTAGGCCCAGCCTGACCTCTGATACACTATATTAGGCCCAGCCTCTTATACACTATATTAGGCCCAGCCTCTTATACACTATATTAGGCCCAGCCTGACCTCTGATACACTATATTAGGCCCAGCCTGACCTCTTATACACTATATTAGGCCCAGCCTGACCTCTTATACACTAGATTAGGCCCAGCCTCTTATACACTATATTAGGCCCAGCCTGACCTCTTATACACTAGATTAGGCCCAGCCTGACCTCTGATACACTATATTAGGCCCAGCCTGACCTCTTATACACTATATTAGGCCCAGCCTGACCTCTTATACACTATATTAGGCCCAGCCTGACCTCTTATACACTAGATTAGGCCCAGCCTTTGGAGCTTTGCTTTTCCTAGGTATGGCTACTATATTGTGATCACTACATCTGATGGATCTGGATTCTGCCTTAAAGCACATTTCATGAATACATCAATACATGTGGATGATTTCATTCCTGTGCTGTTTGTAACTACCCTGGTAGGTTGACTGATAACCTGAACCAGGTTGCAGGCACTGGTTACAGTTAGAATCTTTTTCTTTAGTGGGCAGCTTGATGAAAGTCAGTCAGTATTAAGGTCACCCGGAAAATGTTGATATCCCATACATTATCAAGCATTTCACACTTGTCATCCAGATACTGACTGTTAGCACTTGGTGGTCTATAGCAGCTTCCCACCAGAATGGGCTTTAGTTGAGGCAGATTAACCTGTAGCCATTATTACTCCAACAGTATTTATAATAATAATAATATATGCCATTTAGCAGACGCTTTTATCCAAAGCGACTTACAGTCATGTGTGCATACATTCTACGTATGGGTGGTCCCGGGAATCGAACCCACTACCCTGGCGTTATAAGCGCCATGCTCTACCAACTGAGCTACAGAAGGACCACGAAATCACATGAGATCCTCTCTAAGCTTTACAGGAATGTTGTTCTGAATATAAACATCAACACCTCCACTATTGGCATTTCTGTATTTTCTGTAAATGTTATAGCCTTGTATTGCTGCCACTGTATCACCAAAGGTATTATCTATGTGAGTTTCAGAGATAGATAGATAGAATATGAATGTCATCTGTTACTAACAAATGATTGATTTCATGAACCTTGTTTCTTAAGCTACATATGTTAACGTGGGCTATTTTGAGCATTTTTCTTCCGGGATGCTTACTGTTTTCATTGCTTTACTGTGAAGCTTAGCAGCAGTAGATGTGCTCATGTTATTTATGTTAGTGCAGGGTGAGAACCTAGCATCACAATGGTAGGGATTAACTGAGCTGGGCGTGAGTCATTAAGTCATTGTTTCAACGTAGCCTTATAATGCTGTGAAGCTTAGCAGCAGTAGATGTGCTCATGTTATTTATGTCATGTACCTCTTTAAGGAATACCTAGGATAGGATAAGTAATCCTTCTCACCCCCCTTTTAAGATTTAGATGCACTATTGTAAAGTGACTGTTCTACTGGATGTCATAAGGTGAATGCACCAATTTGTAAGTCGCTCTGGATAAGAGCGTCTGCTAAATGACTTAAATGAATGTAAATGTTATGTTAGTTCAGGGTGAGCTGCACACAGTAGACTTCCTATAGGACACACCACCTCAGTGCTAACAGTATAACTCTGGTTCATAGACACATGATTACTGCATTACAACAGCTGTAGGATCAGTAGAGGCATTCAGGGTAGTTAGAGGGACATACATTAGGTTACACTGTGTCTACTGACACCCCTGGTATAATGTACATTTACTGAAGCATTATGACAATTCAGCGACACAATGGTAGAGATTAACTGAGCTGGGCTTGGGTCATTAAGTCATTGTCTCAACGCAGCCTTATAATGCTGTGAAAGGATCCAGGAACCCAAATGATTTGGGTGGATCCAATCCTCCTTATAATGCTGTGTAAGGATCCAGGAACCCAAATGATTTGTGTGGATCCAATCCTCCTTATAAAATGTGTTTTGTTTCCAAAAGGCATCGAAATGGTCAACTAAGAGAGAGAATCCTGCTATAGCGTTCGATGTGTTCAAGTAGTAGGCACTACGGCCCCAGACACAGGCCCCAGACACAGGCCCCAGATACAGGCCCCAGACACAGGCCCCAGACACAGGCCCCAGACACAGGCCCCAGACACAGGCCCCAGACACAGGCCCCAGACACAGGCCCCAGACACAGGCCCCAGACACAGTCCCCAGACACAGGCCCCAGACACAGGCCCCAGACACAGGCCCCAGACACAGGCCCCAGACACAGGCCCCAGACACAGGCCCCAGACAGGCCCCAGACACAGGCCGCAGACACAGGCCGCAGACACAGGCCCCAGACACAGGCCCCAGACACAGGCCCCAGACACAGGCCCCAGACACAGGCCCCAGACACAGGCCCCAGACACAGGCCCCAGACACAGGCCCCAGACACAGGCCCCAGACACAGGCCCCAGACACAGGCCCCAGACACAGGCCCCAGACACAGGCCCCAGACACAGGCCCCAGACACAGGCCCCAGACACAGGCCCCAGATACAGGCCCCAGACACAGGCCCCAGACACAGGCCCCAGACACAGGCCCCAGACACAGGCCCCAGACAGACAGGCCCCAGACACAGGCCCCAGACACAGGCCCCAGACACAGGCCCCAGACACAGGCCCCAGACACAGGCCCCAGACACAGGCCGCAGACACAGGCCCCAGACACAGGCCCCAGACACAGGCCCCAGACACAGGCCCCAGACACAGGCCCCAGACACAGGCCCCAGACACAGGCCGCAGACACAGGCCCCAGACACAGGCCCCAGACACAGGCCCCAGACACAGGCCCCAGACACAGGCCCCAGACACAGGCCCCAGACACAGGCCCCAGACACAGGCAGCAGACACAGGCAGCAGACACAGGCAGCAGACACAGGCAGCAGACACAGGCCCCAGACACAGGCCCCAGACACAGGCCCCAGACACAGGCAGCAGACACAGACCCCAGACACAGGCCCCAGACACAGGCCCCAGACACAGGCAGCAGACACAGGCCCCAGACACAGGCCCCAGATACAGGCCCCAGACACAGGCCCCAGACACAGGCCCCAGACACAGGCCCCAGACACAGGCCCCAGACACAGGCAGCAGACACAGGCCCCAGACACAGGCAGCAGACACAGACCACAGACACAGGCCCCAGACACAGGCCCCAGACACAGGCCCCAGACACAGGCAGCAAACACAGACCCCAGACACAGGCCCCAGACACAGGCCCCAGACACAGGCCGCAGACACAGGCCGCAGACACAGGCAGCAGACACAGGCAGCAGACACACGCAGCAGACACAGGCCCCAGACACAGGCCGCAGACACAGGCAGCAGACACAGGCAGCAGACACAGGCAGCAGACACAGGCCCCAGACACAGGCAGCAGACACAGACCCCAGACACAGGCCCCAGACACAGGCAGCAGACACAGGCCCCAGACACAGGCCCCAGACACAGGCAGCAGACACAGGCCCCAGACACAGGCCCCAGACACAGGCCGCAGACACAGGCAGCAGACACAGGCCGCAGACACAGGCCGCAGACACACGCCGCAGACACAGGCCGCAGACACAGGCAGCAGACACAGGCCGCAGACAGGCCGCAGACACAGGCCGCAGACAGGCCGCAGACACAGGCCGCAGACACAGGCCGCAGACACAGGCCGCAGACACAGGCAGCAGACACAGGCAGCAGACACAGGCCGCAGACAGGCCGCAGACACAGGCCGCAGACACAGGCCGCAGACACAGGCCCCAGACACAGGCAGCAGACACAGGCAGCAGACACAGGCAGCAGACACAGGCAGCAGACACAGGCCGCAGACACAGGCAGCAGACACAGGCCGCAGACAGTAGAAGTAGATACAGCTCCTACAGAACACAGGCCGCAGCGAAGTAGATACAGCTCCTACAGAAGTGAAGTAGATACAGCTCCTACAGAAGTGAAGTAGATACAGCTCCTACAGAAGCGAAGTAGATACAGCTCCTACAGAAGTGAAGTAGATACAGCTCCTACAGAAGTGAAGTAGATACAGCTCCTACAGAAGCGAAGTAGATACAGCTCCTACAGAAGTGAAGTAGATACAGTTCCTACAGAAGTGAAGTAGATACAGTTCCTACAGAAGCAGAGTAGATACAGCTCCTACAGAAGTGAAGTAGATACAGTTCCTACAGAAGTGAAGTAGATACAGTTCCTACAGAAGTGAAGTAGATACAGCTCCTACAGGAGTGAAGTAGATACAGCTCCTACAGGAGTGAAGTAGATACAGCTCCTACAGGAGTGAAGTAGATACAGTTCCTACAGAAGCGAAGTAGATACAGCTCCTACAGAAGCGAAGTAGATACAGCTCCTACAGAAGTGAAGTAGATACAGCTCCTACAGAAGCGAAGTAGATACAGTTCCTACAGAAGCAGAGTAGATACAGCTCCTACAGAAGTGAAGTAGATACAGCTCCTACAGAAGCTGGAACCGTTCATTTGAACTTCACAAAAACAAGTTCGGTATTCGTATTTAATGAATAACGGTTTTGTTTTATTCAAAAATAACAAACCAAGTGTTTTCCAGCATCTGGAATCGTGTCGAAGAACTTGAGAACAGAAGGATAAGGATTTGGGTTTGACGACAGGCACGAATTCGAAATTGAATGAACCCATCGCAGTTTAACCTGATGAGAATAGGCCCCCCTCATCCGCTTCTTACGATCTACAGCCCGGGACAAGGTACTTAAAGCAGCGAAAGAAAAGAGGGATGTTCAGTGGGAAGACTGCCGGCAGTCTTTTTTATCCCGGACCTGTCCAAGGAACTGGCAATGAAGAGGAAGAAGTTTGCAACGGCGAAGAAACAATTACACGAGAAGAACATCAGGCGCACAGTAGCTTTCCCAGAGACCCGGCTCTTTACTTGGAAGGAAAAGAAAATGATTTTCAAGGACAACGTGGAGGCAAAGAAATTATTGTTAGAGAGAGGGTGTTTAGCCTTGATAGACAAAACGAGACAAGGTAAAATATAACTGGAATTGTATACTGTTTACTATACAAATGAAGGGAGCCTATATGTTTGCGGGAGCTTTTCAAGGGCCTCATGGACCATAAGGAAATTTGAGTTGAGACTGCATGTTATCTTCTGTAGCATCAAAGACAATTGATCGATTGACTCATCGAGAAGCAATGTTACATTCCTAGTTGTTTTATTTTCGGATTGGTTTTCTATGTTTATTTACACTGTTTTATCGTACAGCTGGAGCATATATTGTGACATGTTATATAATGCTGTTCATTAGAGTTGTCACCTTAAAACTTCTCAGAGTAAATATGGCTAATGGTTATGTAAACATAATCTCTTGGAATATACAGTTGAAGTTAAAATACACCTTAGCCAAGTAAAACATTCCCTGTCTTAGGTCAGTAAGGATCACCACTTTATTTTAAGAATGTGAAATGTCAGAATAATCATAGAGAGAATGATTTATTTCAGCTTTTATTTCTTTCATCACATTCCCAGTGGGTCAGAAGTTTACATACCCAATTAGTATTTTGTAGCATTAGCTTTAAATTGTTTAACTCGAGTCAAACGTTTCGGGAAGCCTTCCACAAGCTTCCCACAATAAGTTGGGTGAATTTTGGCCCATTCCCCCTGACAGAGCTGGTGTAACTGAGTCAGATTTGTAGGCCTCCTTGCTTGCACACGCTTTTTCAGTTCTGCCCACAAATGTTCTATAGGGTTGAGGTCAGGGCTTTGTGATGGCCACTCCAATATCTTGACTTTGTTGTCCTTCAGCCATTTTGCCACAACTTTGAAAGTATGCTTGGGGTCTTGTCCATTTGGAAGACCCATTTGCGACCAAGCTTTAACTTCCTGACTGATGTCTTGAGTTGTTGCTTCAATATATCCACATCATTTTCTTTTGTCATCTTGCCATCCATTTTGTGAAGTGCACCAGTCCCTCCTGCAGCAAAGCACCCCCACAGCATGATGCTGCCACCTCCGTGCTTCACGGTTGGGATGGTGCTCTTCGGCTTGCAAGCCACCCCCTTTTTCCTCCAAACATAACAATGGTCATTATGGCCAAACAGTTCTATTTTTGTTTCATCAGACCAGAGGACATTTCTCCAAAAAGTATGATCTTTGTCCCCATGTGCAGTTGCAAACCATAGTCAGGCTTTTTTATGGCGGTTTTGGAGCAGTGGCTTCTTCCTTGCTGAGCGCCCTTTCAGGTTATGTTGATATAGGACTCGTTTTACTGTGGATATAAATACTTTTGTACCTGTTTCCTTCAGCATCTTCACAAGGTCCTTTGCTGTTGTTCTGTGATTGATTTGCACTTTTTGCACCAAAGTACGTTCATCTCTAGGAGACAGAACGCGTCTCCTTCCTGAGCGGTATGACGGCTGCCTGGTCCCATGGTGTTTATACTTGTGTACTATTCTTTGTACAGATGAACGTGGTACCTTCAGGCGATTGGACATTTCTCCCAAGGATGAACCAGACTTGAGGTCTTGGCTGATTTCTTTAGGTTTTCCCATGATGTGAAGCAAAGCGTCATAGAGTTTGAAGGTAGGCCTTGAAATACATCCACAGGTAGACCTCCAATTGACTCAAATGATGTCAATTAGCCTATCAGAAGCTTCTAAAGCCATGGCATCATTTTCAGGAATTTTCCAAGCTGTTTAAAGGCACAGTCAACTTAGTGTATGTAAACTTCTGACCCACTTGAATTGTGATACAGTGAATTATAACTGAAATAATCTGTCTGTAAACAATTGTTGGAAAAATGACTTTTGTCATTGTCACGCTCTGACCATAGAGAGCCCTTGGTTCTCTATGGTGTAGTGTTCTAGCTCAATATTTCTATGTTGGTGTTTTGTGTGGTTCCCAATTAGAGACAGCTGGTAAATCATATTTAGGTAGCCATTTCCCACCTGTGTTTGTGGGATATTGTTTTGTGTTTGTGGGATATTGTTTTGTGTTTGTGGGATATTGTTTTGTGTTTGTGGGATATTGTTTTGTGTTTGTGGGATATTGTTTTGTGTTTGTGGGATATTGTTTTGTGTTTGTGGGATATTGTTTTGTGTTTGTGGGATATTGTTTTGTGTTTGTGGGATATTGTTTTGTGTTTGTGGGATATTGTTTCACGTTTCATTATTGGTGTATTGTTTTTGTTTAAAGTTTCACCGTAATAAAGATGTGGAACTTCAATCACGCTGCGCCTTACGACGGTCCGCTCATTACGACGATGATTGTGACAGTCATGCACAAGGTAGATGTCCTAACCGACTGGCCAAAACTATAGTTTGTTAACAAGAAATTTGTGGAGTGGTTGAAAAAACAAGTTTTAATGACTCCAACATAAGCGTATGTAAACTTCCGACTTCAACTGTACATATACTACCTCAACTAACCGGTGCCCCCGCACATTGACTCTGTACCGGTACCCCACTGTATATATAGTCTTGCTATTGTTATTTTACTGCCTCTCTTTAATTACTTGTTACTTTTATCTCTTATTTTTATCCATATTTTTTAAAACTGTTGGTTAGGGGCTCGTAAGTAAGCATTTCACTGTAAGGTCCTGTCGTATTCAATTTGATTTGATTTTCCTTCCCCACAGAGAATATGACTTCATAGCTGGGAGAATAAAACACTTTATAAATCCAATGCAATTAAGTCACTGATTAACCATAAACTGTTTTTCCACCTGGTATTCTAGAACCCACCTCACAAGTCTCCGAGGACGTAATGTTACCATGGAAACTGGAGAAACAAAGTGTTGCTAAGATGGGTTGGTATCCTACTCACTCTTCAAGGCCAAATCAAACCTCCTCCTTTCTCTCTATTTTCTCAAACTTTAATGTTCTCTCTCTCTCTTCTCTCTCTTCTCTCTGTTTCACTCCTCTCTCTTCTCTTTCTTCTCTCTCTGTTTCATTCCCTCTCTCTTCTCTCTTCTCTCTCTGTTTCCTCCCTCTCTCTTCTCTCTCTCTTCTCTCTCTGTTTCACTCCCTCTCTCTTCTCTCTCTCTCTTCTCTCTCTGTTTCACTCCTCTCTCTTCTCTTCTCTCTCTGTTTCACTCCCTCTCTCTTCTCTCCTTTCTCTGTTTCACTCCCTCTCTCTTCTCTCCTTTCTCTGTTTCACTCCCTCTCTCTTCTCTCCTTTCTCTGTTTCACTCCCTCTCTCTTCTCTCTCTTCTCTCTCTGTTTCACTCTCTCTCTCTTCTCTCTCTGTTTCACTCCCTCTCTCTTCTCTCTCTTCTCTCTCTGTTTCACTCCCTCTCTCTTCTCTCCTTTCTCTGTTTCACTCCCTCTCTCTTCTCTCTCTGTTTCACTCCCTCTCTCTTCTCTCTCTTCTTTCTCTGTTTCACTCCCTCTCTCTTCTCTCTCTTCTTTCTCTTTCACTCCCTCTCTCTTCTCTCTCTCTTCTCTCTGTTTCACTCCCTCTCTCTTCTCTCTTCTCTCTCTGTTTCACTCCCTCTCTCTTCTCTCTCTCTTCTCTCTGTTTCACTCCCTCTCTCTTCTCTCTCTTCTCTCTCTTCTCTCTCTGTTTCACTCCCTCTTCTCTCCTTTCTCTGTTTCACTCCCTCTCTCTTCTCTCTCTCTTCTCTCTCTGTTTCACTCCCTCTCTCTTCTCTCCTTTCTCTGTTTCACTCCTCTCTCTTCTCTCTCTTCTTTCTCTGTTTCACTCCCTCTCTCTTTTCTCTCTCTGTTTCACTCCCTCTCTCTTCTCTCTTCTCTCTCTGTTTCACTCCCTCTCTCTTCTCTCTTCTCTCTCTGTTTCACTCCCTCTCTCTTCTCTCTCTCTTCTCTCTCTGTTTCACTCCCTCTCTCTTCTCTCTCTTCTCTCTCTGTTTCACTCCCTCTCTCTTCTCTCTCTTCTCTCTCTGTTTCACTCCCTCTCTCTTCTCTCCTTTCTCTGTTTCACTCCCTCTCTCTTCTCTCCTTTCTCTGTTTCACTCCCTCTCTCTTCTTCTCTCCTTTCTCTGTTTCACTCCCTCTCTCTTCTCTCTCTCTTCTCTCTCTGTTTCACTCTCTCTCTCTTCTCTCTCTGTTTCACTCCCTCTCTCTTCTCTCTCTTCTCTCTCTGTTTCCTCCCTCTCTCTTCTCTCCTTTCTCTGTTTCACTCCCTCTCTCTTCTCTCTCTGTTTCACCCTCTCTCTTCTCTCTCTTCTTTCTCTGTTTCACTCCCTCTCTCTTCTCTCTCTTCTTTCTCTGTTTCACTCCCTCTCTCTTCTCTCTCTCTTCTCTCTGTTTCACTCCCTCTCTCTTCTCTCTTCTCTCTCTGTTTCACTCCCTCTCTCTTCTCTCTCTCTTCTCTCTGTTTCACTCCCTCTCTCTTCTCTCTCTTCTCTCTCTTCTCTCTCTGTTTCACTCCCTCTCTTCTCTCCTTTCTCTGTTTCACTCCCTCTCTCTTCTCTCTCTCTTCTCTCTCTGTTTCACTCCCTCTCTCTTCTCTCCTTTCTCTGTTTCACTCCCTCTCTCTTCTCTCTCTTCTTTCTCTGTTTCACTCCCTCTCTCTTCTCTCTCTCTTCTCTCTCTGTTTCATTCCTCTCTCTTCTCTCTCTCTCTCTCTGTTTCACTCCCTCTCTCTTCTCTCTCTTCTTTCTCTATTTCACTCCCTCTCTCTTCTCTCTCTTCTCTCTCTCTTCTCTCTCTGTTTCACCCTCTCTCTCTTCTCTCTCTGTTTCACTCCCTCTCTTCTCTCTCTTTTCTCTCTCTGTTTCACTCCCTCTCTTCTCTCTCTTCTCTCTCTCTTCTCTCTCTGTTTCACTCCCTCTCTCTTCTCTCTCTTCTCTCTCTCTTCTTTCTCTGTTTCACTCCTCTCTCTTCTCTCTCTTCTCTCTGTTTCACTCCCTCTCTCTTCTCTCCTCTCTCTCTGTTTCACTCCCTCTCTCTTCTCTCTCTTTTCACTCCCTCTCTCTTCTCTCTCTTCTTTCTCTGTTTCACTCCCTCTCTCTTCTCTCTCTTCTTTCTCTGTTTCACTCCCTCTCTCTTCTCTATCTTCTCTCTCTTCTCTCTCTGTTTCACTCCCTCTCTTCTCTCCTTTCTCTGTTTCACTCCCTCTCTCTTCTCTCTCTCTTCTCTCTCTGTTTCACTCCCTCTCTCTTCTCTCCTTTCTCTGTTTCACCCTCTCTCTCTTCTCTCTTTCTTTCTCTGTTTCACTCCCTCTCTTCTCTCTCTCTTCTCTCTCTTCCACCCCTCTCTCTTCTCTCTCTTCTTTCTCTGTTTCACTCCCTCTCTTCTCTCCTTTCTCTGTTTCACTCCCTCTCTCTTCTCTCTCTCTTCTCTCTCTGTTTCACTCCTCTCTCTTTCTCTCCTTTCTCTGTTTCACTCCCTCTCTCTTCTCTCTTCTTTCTCTGTTTCACTCCCTCTCTCTTCTCTCTCTCTTCTCTCTCTGTTTCACTCCCTCTCTCTTCTTTCTCTTCTCTCTCTGTTTCACTCCCTCTCTCTTCTCTCTCTTCTTTCTCTATTTCACTCCCTCTCTCTTCTCTCTCTTCTCTCTCTCTTTCTCTCTCTGTTTCACTCCCTCTCTCTTCTCTCTCTGTTTCACTCCCTCTCTTCTCTCTCTTTTCTCTCTCTGTTTCACTCCCTCTCTCTTCTCTCTCTGTTTCACTCCCTCTCTTCTCTCTCTTCTCTCTCTCTTCTCTCTCTGTTTCACTCCTCTCTCTTCTCTCTCTTCTTTCTCTGTTTCACTCCCTCTCTCTTCTCTCTCTTCTCTCTGTTTCACTCCCCTCTCTCTTCTCTCCTCTCTCTCTGTTTCCTCCCTCTCTCTTCTCTCTCTGTTTCACTCCCTCTCTCTTCTCTCTCTTCTTTCTCTGTTTCACTCCCTCTCTCTTCTCTCTCTTCTTTCTCTGTTTCACTCCCTCTCTCTTCTCTATCTTCTCTCTCTGTTTCACTCCCTCTCTCTTCTTTCTCTGTTTCACTCCCTCTCTCTTCTCTCTCTTCTCTCTCTGTTTCACTCCCTCTCTTCTCTCCTTTCTCTGTTTCACTCCTCTCTCTTCTCTCTCTGTTTCACTCCCTCTCTCTTCTCTCTCTGTTTCACTCCCTCTCTCTTCTCTCTCTGTTTCACTCCCTCTCTCTTCTCTCTCTTCTTTCTCTGTTTCACTCCCTCTCTCTTCTCTCTCTTCTCTCTCTGTTTCACTCCCTCTCTTCTCTCCTTTCTCTGTTTCACTCCCTCTCTCTTCTCTCTCTTCTCTCTCTGTTTCACTCCCCTCTCTTCTCTCCTTTCTCTGTTTCACTCCCTCTCTCTTCTCTCTCTGTTTCACTCCCTCTCTCTTCTCTCTCTGTTTCACTCCCTCTCTCTTCTCTATCTTCTCTCTCTGTTTCACTCCCTCTCTCTTCTCTCTCTTCTTTCTCTGTTTCACTCCCTCTCTCTTCTCTCTCTTCTCTCTCTGTTTCACTCCCTCTCTTCTCTCCTTTCTCTGTTTCACTCCCCTCTCTCTTCTCTCTCTGTTTCACTCCCTCTCTCTTCTCTCTCTGTTTCACTCCCTCTCTCTTCTCTCTCTTCTTTCTCTGTTTCACTCCTCTCTCTTCTCTCTCTTCTTTCTCTGTTTCACTCCCTCTCTCTTCTCTCTCTTCTCTCTCTGTTTCACTCCCTCTCTTCTCTCCTTTCTCTGTTTCACTCCCTCTCTCTTCTCTCTCTGTTTCACTCCCTCTCTCTTCTCTCCTTTCTCTGTTTCACTCCCTCTCTCTTCTCTCTCTTCTTTCTCTGTTTCTCCCTCTCTCTTCTCTCTCTCTTCTCTCTCTTCCACTCCCTCTCTCTTCTCTCTCTTCTTTCTCTGTTTCACTCCCTCTCTTCTCTCCTTTCTCTGTTTCACTCCTCTCTCTTCTCTCTCTCTTCTCTCTCTGTTTCACTCCCTCTCTCTTCTCTCCTTTCTCTGTTTCACTCCCTCTCTCTTCTCTCTTCTTTCTCTGTTTCACTCCCTCTCTCTTCTCTCTCTCTTCTCTCTCTGTTTCCTCCTCTCTCTTCTCTCTCTTCTCTCTCTGTTTCACTCCCTCTCTCTTCTCTCTCTTCTTTCTCTGTTTCACTCCCTCTCTTCTCTCTCTTCTCTCTCTTTCTCTCTCTGTTTCACTCCCTCTCTCTTCTCTCTCTGTTTCACTCCCTCTCTTCTCTCTCTTCTCTCTCTGTTTCACTCCCTCTCTCTTCTCTCTCTTCTCTCTCTTCTTTCTCTGTTTCACTCCCTCTCTCTTCTCTCTCTTCTTTCTCTGTTTCACTCCCTCTCTCTTCTCTCTCTTCTCTCTGTTTCACTCCCTCTCTCTTCTCTCTCTCTGTTTCACTCCTCTCTCTTTCTCTCTCTGTTTCACTCCCTCTCTCTTCTCTCTCTTCTTTCTCTGTTTCACTCCCTCTCTCTTCTCTCTCTTCTTTCTCTGTTTCACTCCCTCTCTCTTCTCTCTCTTCTCTCTCTTCTCTCTCTGTTTCACTCCCTCTCTCTTCTCTCTCTTCCACTCCCTCTCTCTTCTCTCTCTTCTTTCTCTGTTTCACTCCCTCTCTCTTCTCTCTCTTCTCTCTGTTTCACTCCCTCTCTCTTCTCTCTCTTCTCTCTCTCTGTTTCACTCCTTTCTCTTCTCTCTCTGTTTCACTCCCTCTCTCTTTTCTCTCTTCTTTCTCTATTTCACTCCCTCTCTCTTCTCTCTCTGTTTCACTCCCTCTCTCTTCTCTCTCTTCTCTCTCTGTTTCACTCCTCTCTCTTCTCTCTCTGTTTCACTCCCTCTCTCTTCTCTCCTTTCTCTATTTCATTCCCTCTCTCTTCTCTCTCTTCTCTCTCTGTTTCACTCTCTCTCTCTTCTCTCCTCTCCTTTCTCTGTTTCACTCCCTCTCTTCTCTCTCTTCTCTCTGTTTCCTCCCTCTCTCTTCTCTCTCTTCTCTCTGTTCACCCTCTCTCTTCTCTCTCTTCTCTCTCTGTTTCACTCCCTCTCTCTTCTCTCCTCTCTTCTCTCTGTTTCCTCCCTCTCTCTTCTCTCTCTTCTTTCTCTGTTTCACTCCCTCTCTCTTCTCTCTCTTCTCTCTCTGTTTCACTCCTCTCTCTTCTCTCTCTTCTTTCTCTGTTTCACTCCCTCTCTCTTCTCTCTCTTCTTTCTCTGTTTCACTCCCTCTCTCTTTCTCTCTCTTCTCTCTCTGTTTCACCCCTCTCTCTTCTTTCTCTGTTTCACTCCCTCTCTCTTTTCTCTCTCTTCTCTCTCTGTTTCACCCCTCTCTCTTCTTTCTCTGTTTCACTCCTCTCTCTTCTCTCTCTTCTCTCTCTGTTTCACTCCCTCTCTCTTCTCTCTCTTCTCTCTCTGTTTCACTCCCTCTCTCTTCTCTCTCTTCTCTCTCTGTTTCACTCCCTCTCTTCATTCTCTCTTTCACTCTCTCTCGTTCCCTTTCACTCCTTCATTCTCTCGTTCCTTTTCTCTCCTTCATTCTCTCTTTCACTCTCTCTCGTTCCCTTTCACTCCTTCATTCTCTCTTTCACTCTCTCTGGTTCCCTTTCTCTCCTTCATTCTCTCATCTTGCTCTTCAGTCAAATTTCAATCAAATTAATTTATAACGCCCTTCTTACATCAGCTGATATCTCAAAGTGCTGTACAGAAACCCAGCCTAAAACCCCAAACTGCAAGCAATGCAGGTGTAGAAGAACGGTGGCTAGGAAAAACTCCTTAGAAATGCCGGGACCAAGGAAGAAACCTAGAGTGGAACCAGGCTATGTGGGGTGGCCAGTCCTCTTCTGGCTGTGCCGGGTGGAGATTATAACAGAACATGGCCAAGATGTTCAAATGTTCATAAATGACCAGCAGGGTCAAATAATAATAATCACAGTAGTTGTCGAGGGTGCAACAAGTCAGCTCCTGCTGTCTCTAGAGAGTTGAAAACAGCAGGTCTGGGACAGGTAGCACGTCCGGTGAACAGGTCAGGGTTCCATAGCCGCAGACAGAATAATTGAAACTGGAGCAGCAGCACGATCAGGTGGACTGGGGACAGCAAGGAGTCATCAGGCCATCAGGCCTGAGGCATGGTCCTAGGGCTCAGGTCCTCTGAGAGAGAGAGAAAAAGAGAGAGAGAGAAAAAAGAGAGAGAGAATTAGAGAGAGCATACTTAAATTCACACAGGACACTGGATAAGACAGGATAAATACTCCAGATATAACAGACTGACCCTAGCCCCCTGACACAAACTACTGCAGCATAAATACTGGAGGCTGAGACAGGAGGGGTCGGGAGACACTGTGGCCCCATCCGACGATTCCCCCGGACAGGGCCAAACAGGCAGGATATAACCCCACCCACTTTGCCAAAGCACAGCCCCCATATCACTAGAGGGATATCTTCAACCACCAACTTACTATTCTGAGACAAGGCCGAGTGTAGCCCACGGAGATCTCCCCCACTGCACAACCCAAGCGGGGGCGCCAACCCGGACAGGAAGATCACGTCAGTGACTCAACCCACTCAAGTGACGCACCCCTCCTAGGGACGGCATGGAAGAGCACCAGTAAGCCAGTGACTCAGCCGCTGTAATAGGGTTGGAGGCAGAGAATCCCAGTGGAAAGGGGAACCGGCCAGGCAGAGACAGCAAGGGCGGTTTGTTGCTCCAGTGCCTTTCCGTTCACCTTCCCACTCCTGGGCCAGACTACACTCAATCATAGGACCCACTGAAGAGATGAGTCTTCAATAAAGAATATAAGGTCGAGACCGAGTCTGCGTCTCTCACATGGGTAGGCAGACCGTTCCATAAAAATGTAGGTCTATAGGAGAAAGCCCTGCATCCAGCCATTTGCTTAGAAATTCTTGGGACAATAAGGAGGCCTGCGTCTTGTGACCGTAGCGTACTTGCAGGTATGTACGGCAGGACCAAATCAGAAACGGAGGTAGGATCAAGCCCATGTAATGCTTTGTCGGTTAGCAGTAAAACCTTGAAATCAGCTCTAGCCTTAACAGGAAGCCAGTGTAGAGAGGCTAGCACTGGAGTAATATGATCAAATGTTTTGGATCTAGTCAAGATTCTAGCAGACGTATTTAGCTCTAACTGAAGTTTATTTAGTGCTTTATCCGGGTAGCCGGAAAGTAGAGCATTGCAGTAGTCTAACCTAGAAGTGACGACAAGCATAGATACCTTTTTCTGCAGCATTTTTGGACAGAAGGTTTCAGATTTTTGCAATGTTACGTAGATGGAATGTTACGTATGTTTGTCAAAAGAGAGATCAGAGTCCAGAGTAACGCTGAGGTCCTTCAGTTTTATTTGAGACGACTGTACACCATCAAGATTAATTGTCAGATTCAACAGAAGATCATTTGGTTTTTTGGGCTCTAGAACAATCTCTGTTTTGTCCGTAAGTAAAAATTTTGCCGCCATCCACTTCCTTATGTTTATTATGTTCAACATAGGAGGGCCAAGCACAGGAAGCAGCTCTTTCAGTAGTTTAGTTGGAATAGGGCTCAGTATGCAGCTTGAAGGTTTAGAGGCCAGTTGTTCCTCAATGTGTCAATATATATAGTATTAAAACATTCAGACTCAGAACAACTGAGCTTTGGAGGAATATGCAGATTTAAAGAGTGTAGTGGGTGCGAAATCAGGCGCAGGAAGCAGAGAGTTCAGGGTAGTGCTATATCGTTTAATGTACAAAAACGGTGAACATACACCAACCCCACGGAACACAGGGCGCACACCAAAAACAAATGCCCCAAACACGGGGACTTATACAGTCCAGCAAAACCCAAGAACATGGGCAAACCGAGACACACAGACGTGTACACGCGTACAGGCAGGCCTACTGGTAAATAAAGCCCAACCAATCAGCCTAAAATGAACACAGGTGAAACCAATAAACAGAAAGGGGAAAAGGGATCAGTGGCAGCTCGTAGGCCGGTGACGACGACCGCTGAGCACCACCCAAACAGGAGGGGAGCCACCTTCGGTAGGAGTCGTGACAAGGAATGCATATTTTGCTTTTGCGGGGATATGGTCACTAGTGTAACCAGGAGGTGAGGCCTCATTTATTCAACCATGCTGGTCATTTATGAACATTTGAACATCTTGGCCACGTTCTGTTATAATCTCCACCCGGCACAGCCAGAAGAGGACTGGCCACCCCACATATGCTCTCTCTAATTCTCTCTTTCTTTCTCTCTCTCGGAGGACCTGAGCCCTAGGACCGTGCCCCAGGACTACCTGACATGATGGCTCCTTGCTGTCCCCAGTCCACCTGACTGTGCTGCTGCTCCAGTTTCAACTGTTCTGCCTTATTATTATTCGACCATGCTGGTCATTTATGAACATTTGAACATCTTGGTCATGTTCTGTTATAATCTCCACCCGGCACAGCCAGAAGAGGACTGGCCACCCCACATAGCCTGGTTCTTCTCTAGGTTTCTTCCTAGGTTTTGGCCTTTCTAGGGAGTTTTTCCTAGCCACCGTGCTTTTACACCTGCATTGTTTGCTGTTTGGGGTTTTAGGCTGGGTTTCTGTACAGCACTTTGAGATATCAGCTGATGTACGAAGGGGTATATAAATACAATTGATTTGATTTGCTTTGATTTAACACAGCAAATTCATCAGGCTTAAGCCATATTTCAATCAAGCTAATCACATCAAGTTGACTATAAAGTGGAAGTGAGGGATCTGGGATGCCGTCTGGGCCGGCAGCCTTGAGAAGGTTAACACGTTTACATTTTTATTTATTTTTATTTCACCTTTATTTAACCAGGTAGGCTAGTTGAGAACACCTTTATTTAACCAGGTAGGCTAGTTGAGAACACCTTTATTTAACCAGGTAGGCAAGTTGAGAACAAGTTCTCATTTACAATTGCGACCTGGCCAAATGTCTTACTCACGTTGGCCAAATGTCTTACTCACGTTGGCCAAATGTCTTACTCACGTTGGCCAAATGTCTTACTCACGTTGGCCAAATGTCTTACTCACGTTGGCCAAATGTCTTACTCACGTTGGCCAAATGTCTTACTCACGTTGGCCAAATGTCTTACTCACGTTGGCCAAATGTCTTACTCACGTTGGCCAAATGTCTTACTCACGTTGGCCAAATGTCTTACTCACGTTGGCCAAATGTCTTACTCACGTTGGCCAAATGTCTTACTCACGTTGGCCAAATGTCTTACTCACGTTGGCCAAATGTCTTACTCACGTTGGCCAAATGTCTTACTCACGTTGGCCAAATGTCTTACTCACGTTGGCCAAATGTCTTACTCACGTTGGCCAAATGTCTTTACTCACGTTGGCCAAATGTCTTACTCACGTTGGCCAAATGTCTTACTCACGTTGGCCAAATGTCTTACTCACGTTGGCCAAATGTCTTACTCACGTTGGCCAAATGTCTTACTCACGTTGGCCAAATGTCTTACTCACGTTGGCCAAATGTCTTACTCACGTTGGCCAAATGTCTTACTCACGTTGGCCAAATGTCTTACTCACGTTGGCCAAATGTCTTACTCACGTTGGCCAAATGTCTTACTCACGTTGGCCAAATGTCTTACTCACGTTGGCCAAATGTCTTACTCACGTTGGCCAAATGTCTTATGTTGGCCAAATGTCTTACTCACGTTGGCCAAATGTCTTACTCACGTTGGCCAAATGTCTTACTCACGTTGGCCAAATGTCTTACTCACGTTGGCCAAATGTCTTACTCACGTTGGCCAAATGTCTTACTCACGTTGGCCAAATGTCTTACTCACGTTGGCCAAATGTCTTACTCACGTTGGCCAAATGTCTTACTCACGTTGGCCAAATGTCTTACTCACGTTGGCCAAATGTCTTACTCACGTTGGCCAAATGTCTTACTCACGTTGGCCAAATGTCTTACTCACGTTGGCCAAATGTCTTACTCACGTTGGCCAAATGTCTTACTCACGTTGGCCAAATGTCTTACTCACGTTGGCCAAATGTCTTACTCACGTTGGCCAAATGTCTTACTCACGTTGGCCAAATGTCTTACTCACGTTGGCCAAATGTCTTACTCACGTTGGCCAAATGTCTTACTCACGTTGGTCAAATGTCTTACTCACGTTGGCCAAATGTCTTACTCACGTTGGCCAAATGTCTTACTCACGTTGGCCAAATGTCTTACTCACGTTGGCCAAATGTCTTACTCACGTTGGCCAAATGTCTTACTCACGTTGGCCAAATGTCTTACTCACGTTGGCCAAATGTCTTACTCACGTTGGCCAAATGTCTTACTCACGTTGGCCAAATGTCTTACTCACGTTGGCCAAATGTCTTACTCACGTTGGCCAAATGTCTTACTCACGTTGGCCAAATGTCTTACTCACGTTGGCCAAATGTCTTACTCACGTTGGCCAAATGTCTTACTCACGTTGGCCAAATGTCTTACTCACGTTGGCCAAATGTCTTACTCACGTTGGCCAAATGTCTTACTCACGTTGGCCAAATGTCTTACTCACGTTGGCCAAATGTCTTACTCACGTTGGCCAAATGTCTTACTCACGTTGGCCAAATGTCTTACTCACGTTGGCCAAATGTCTTACTCACGTTGGCCAAATGTCTTACTCACGTTGGCCAAATGTCTTACTCACGTTGGTCAAATGTCTTACTCACGTTGGCCAAATGTCTTACTCACGTTGGCCAAATGTCTTACTCACGTTGGCCAAATGTCTTACTCACGTTGGCCAAATGTCTTACTCACGTTGGCCAAATGTCTTACTCACGTTGGTCAAAAGGGAGAGCCCACCGTCCTTGGTAGCGGACCGCTGTATAATCATCAAAGCAGGAAAATAAGGTGTTTAGTTTGTGTGGAAGGAAGATGTCGTTGTCCGTGACGTGGCTGGTTTTCCTTTTGTAGTCTGTGATTGTCTGTTACCCTGCCACATACGTCTCGTGTCTGATCCGTTGAATTGTGACTCCACTTTGTCTCCATACTGACATTTCGTTGGTTGCTTTGCAGAGGGAATAACTATGCTGTTTGTATTCGGCCATATTCTCTTTCCATAGTTACATGATGATGATTCGAGCTTTCAGTTTTGCGTGAATGCTGCCTTCTATCCACGGTTTCTGTTTAGGAAAGGTTTTAATAGTCACAGTAGGTAGAACATCTCTTATACACTTCATTATAAACTCACTCACTGAATCAGCGTATAAATCTATATTATTCTCATTGGCTACCCGGAACATGTCCCAGTCCGCGTGATCAAAATAATCTTGAAGCGTGGATTCCGATTGGTCAGCATTGAATAGTCCTAAGCACGGGTACTTCCTGTTTGAGCTTCTGTCTGTAGGAAGGGAGGAGCAAAATGGAGTTTGTCGTGGAAATTTCCTCTATTTACCAAATCATGGGAGCAAACCACACACACACAAGTCAGAGTTAGTTATCAAAGTCCATATTTAATTATATGAGCTCTATCACAATCCTGTGACTCTCAGATAAATTCAGTGTCTCTCAATTAATTTTCTGAGAGCCCCCTTACAATACAACTGAGATCCTTTAATAGCAAAGAACACACATAGACAGCATAGACATAATAAATCGTTCAGCTTTGTCTCCTTACTCAAACCCCAGAACCATAAACCAATCCTCCCCATCAACAGGCATATATCAAATTGTCATTTAGATAAAACCAATTCTAAATACAACCAATCCTGGACAAGCTCACGGAGAGGAGAATGAGGCTATAGGTTAAGATAGAAACAACATTAGAGGGAGCATAGAATGATTCCAGACACTCCCACTGGGAAAGGTAGGGAGTAAAAGATATGTTTACACATGATGACACTTTGACCTCTCCCCTCTCCGCGGCCCATGCAACTTAGTCTTGACATAGAACAGATAACTGCAACCCCGCCACAGTATTATAGAAAAATACCATTCTGATGAGAAGTAACTTACACACATTTGATGAATATAAAACATCTTACATATGTTACCAACAAATTCTGAATCTTCCACGACAAGTTGTGGTCAGATTTGCCGAAAGGAGGGTGGGAGAGAGTCTTTTTACGCTTTGTGTAAGTTAGAGAAGCAGTGATCCAGTGTTTTTCCAGCGCAAGTGCTACAGTCAATATACTGATAGAATTTAGGTAGTTGTTCTCAAATTTGCTTTGTTAATTAACTTCTTTGGGACTGGGGGCAGTATTGAGTAGCTTGGATGAATAAAGTTCCCAGGGTAAACTGCCTGCTACTCAGGCCCAAAAGCTAGAATATGCTAATAATTAGTAGATCTGGATATAAAACTCTGACATTTCTAAAACTGTTTGAATAATGTCTGTGAGTATAACAGAACTCATATGGCAGGCAAGAACCTGAGAAAAATCCAAACAGGAAGTGGTAAATCTGAGGTTTGTAGGTTTTCAAGTCTTTGCCTATCGAATATACAGTGTCTATGGGGTCATATTGCACTTCCTAAGGCTTCCACTAGATGTCAACAGTCTTTAGAACCTTGCTTCAGGCTTCTACTGTGAAGGGGAGCGAAAAAAGAGCTGTTTCAACCAGGTGTCTGGCAGAATGCCATGAGCTACATCATGTGCGCGGGCCGTGAGAACGAGCTGCGTTCCTTTTCATTTCTAAAGACAAAGGAATTGTCCGGTTGAAACATTATTGAAGATTTATGATAAAAACATCCTAAAGATTGATTCTATACATCGTGTGACATGTTTCTACGAACTGTAATATAACTTTTTTGACTTTTCGTCTGAACTAAGCAAAACGCGCGAACAAAAAGGAGGTATTTGGACATAAATGATGGACTTCATCGAACAAAACAAACATTTATTGTGGTACTGAGATTCCTGGGAGTGCATTCCGATGAAGATCATGAAAGGTAAGTGAATATTTATAACGCTATCGCTGACTTTTCTGACACCTCTCCTTCTTTGGAAAATGGCTGTATGTTTTTCTGTGACTAGGCGCTGACATAACAGCAAGTTGTGCTTTCGCAGTAAAGCCTTTTTGAAATCTGACACAGCGGACGCTAGCGTGTCACATATCCCAGAGCAGTTTTGAAAATCCCAGCTCCAATAAATGCAGCCTCATGATATATGGTTTCCAGTTTGCATAAAGTCCAGTGAAGTTCCTTGAGGGCCGTCACGGTATCGAC
>NW_026277595.1:0-3723 GCF_023373465.1 Oncorhynchus keta | reverse complement strand
AGGTAAGGGTATATGTGTGTGCGTGTGTATGTGGGTTGTGTGTTGAAGTGTCAGTGTAGTGATGATGGTCTTTCTTTGTGTCATGACCAGCCTATCAAAGCACCTCATAATTACACGTGTGAGTGCTACCGGACGAGAGTCAGATTATTCTATTTCACAAATGTTCTGAACCTGTCTAAAGAATGTAAAATTAAAGATAAATATTTTGCTATGAGTATTATTATACTATTGATCGATTGACTATGACTTTTTAAATCATCCAGCAGAAGGACTGTTTGCAGAGTTGGCTCCAGAGTGAATGTTGCAACTCTTCCACAGCCCATTCCTCAACATGTGACCAAAAAACAAGCTACATATGGAAGGTACCAAAAGCAAATGATCTAATGATTCAATCTCTTCGCAGCAAAATCCGCAGAGCTGGGATGGGGATGGTTTGTATACCCCATAGACAGTTGAAGTCAGAAGTTTACATAGACTTAGTCATTAAAACTCGTTTTTCAACAACTCCACAAATGTCTTGTTAACAAACTATAGCTTTGGCAAAGTCGGTTAGGACATCTACTTTGTGCATGACACAAGTCATTTTCCCAACAATTGTTTACAGACGAGATTATTTCACCTGTATAATTCACTGTATCACAATTCCAGTGGAGTCAGATGTTTACATACACTAAGTTGACTGTGTCTTTAAGCAACTTGGAAAATTCCTGAAAATGATGTTATGTCTTTAGAAGCTTCTGATAGGCTAATTGACATAATTTGGGTCAATTGGAGGTGTACCTGTGGATGTATTTCAAGGCCTACCTTCAAACTCAGTGCCTCTTTGCTTGACATCACGGGAAATCAAGACCAAGACCTCCACAAGTCTGGTTCATCCTTGGGAGGAATTTCCAAATGCCTGACGGTACCACGTTCATCTGTACAAACAATAGTGCTCATATATAAACACCATGGGACCATGCAGTCATCATACCGCTCAGGAAGGAGACGCGTTCTGTCTCCTAGAGATGAACGTACTTTGGTGCAAAAAGTGCAAATCAATCCCAGAAAAACAGCAAAGGACCTTGTGAAGATGCTGGAGGAAACAGGTACAAAAGTATCTATATCCACAGCAAAACGAGTCCTATATCGACATAACCTGAAAGGCCGCTCAGCAAGGAAGAGGCCACTGCTCCAAAACCGCCATAAAGCCAGGCTACGGTTTGCAACCGCATATGGGGACAAAGATCATACTTTTTGGAGAAATGTCCTCTGGTCTGATGAAACAAACAACCGTTTGGCCATAATGACCATCGCTATGTTTGGAGGAAAAAGGGTGAGGCTTGCAAGTCAAAGAACACCATCCCAACCGTGAAGCACAGGGGGCGGCGGGGTGCATCATGATGTGGGGCTTTGCTGCAGCTTGGTCGCAGATAGTCTTCCAAATGGACAATGACCCTAAGCACACTTCCAAAGTTGTGGCAAATGGCTTAAGGACAACAAAGTCAAGGCTATTGGATTGGCCATCACAAAGCCCTGACCTCAATCCTAAAGAACATTTGTGGTAAGAACTGAAAAAGTGTGTGAGAACAAGGAGGCCTACAAACCAGCTCTGTCAGGAGGAATGGCCGAAATTCACCCAATTTATTGTGGGAAGCTTGTGGAAGGCTACCTGAAACATTTCAACCAAGTTAATCTATTTAAAGGCAATGCTAACAAATACTAATTGAGTGTATGAAACTTTTGACACACTGGGAATGTGATGAAAGAAATATAAGCTGAAATAAATCATTCTCTACTATTATTCTGACATTTTCACATATCTTAAATGAAGTGTGGTGGATCCTAATCATTCTAAGACAGGGAATATTTACTTAGGATTAAATGTCAGGGAATTGTGGAAACACTGGGTTTAAATGCATTTTGCCATGGTGTATATAAACCTCCGACTTTAACTATGTAACATTCTATTGGCTGTACTTAAGTTTAGAAACTCACTTTGATTCCGTGTCGCTTTTGTGTTGCCATAAAACATGTGCCATGGAATCGGTATCAAAATTTCTTCCCAACTACAGCACCCATATGGCACAGCTGTCAATTTTGGTCCTTAAATGAAACTGGAATACTTTATTTATCAGAATTTTCTTTAACCAATTTTCTTTAACCCTTTCACACGCATTGTCACACTGCGTGATCGTTTCTACAGTGGTCCCTGAAGCGCATTTATCACACCCCCGTGTGATTAGAAACACTCATTTAGAATGCTAGTTTAGAACGTGGCAGTTTCAAATGACGAATAAGTTCCGCGGAGCTGGCCAGATCTTTGACAGAAACTATTTACACAAACACAGTCCCTACAAAGTTATGTCCAGAATGTCAGCAGTTTATTTTTGATGCATTGTTCAGATATTCACAGAAGTAATATAGGCATAACACAATCATCCCAACCGGAAAAATGTAGGTTGCATTTGTCCTAGCCGCTGTGAAAGATTGACCTAACACAAGCAGTAATTTTTTCTAACTCTCGGCCGACGTAAACTACAATATGAATAGCTAATAGCAATTACTATATATAATTAATCACATCACGGGTGAGCTCACCATTGATCGAAATAACTAGGTAAAACACTTTATAGAAATCGAAAGTAATCAGACGATTAGTTTCAGCGCGCAGCCATGTATTTTTCCTCACAGAAACCGAAGATAATAAGAGAAGACGAGATGAGTTTGGTCTGTTTGTAGTATGCATGTTGAAGGGGTGTGTCATCTACCGTCGTTCACATCCCACCATTTTAATTTCCGGAAGTCCTCAAAAAATTAGTGAACTCTTACTCACCTCATTTTGTTATAACATCTTTGGTCAAACAGACGTGAATCCCAGAATGCATTGTAGGTCAACAAACATGGCTACACAGCTGGAATTAGCTTAGCTCATCATAATCAGTACTTTGACGGAAACGCAGCCTGGATTTGAACCTGATAGTGACACCTCTAGTACTGATGTGCTGTGCCTTTGACCGCTGCACCACTTGAGAGTCATAAGGCCATGGAAGCTTCAAAATGCAATACAAGATAATACTTCTCTGACGCATTTAGCATTGTTTTACAGAGCTAATAGAAGAATGTGGCTACATAAGCACTGATTGACTATAACACCATAAAAGGTTATAAAATGAGTAACGTTACCTCAAGTGTCCGCGGTGATAAAGAATATACACAAATATATTATGCTCCATACATACGCTACAATAGAAATGTGGAATAGAAAATGTGAACACGTGTGCAGATCCTGTTCTGACGGGAGATGAGCAAATGTCTGCAGACGTGAACTGCACAAACAATTGGGAAGTGCTTGGGGAATTTTGTCCGTGTCAGAAATGTCCCAAAAATGTAATTATCAGCAAAAGTAAAAATGACTATTTTTATGTGAATGAATGAGGAGGCGGAACACACCTACATTCAAACTGTTTTTAGAAAATAAAAACTTGTTTGAAAATCATTTGAAATTGAAGTTAAAACAACCTATAAATATAAACAGGCTGCGTGCTTTAGTTTGAGGGCAGCGCGGATAAAATGTACTGTTACGTATCAATCACATTCTGGAATGGAGAGAACATTCTAACATCACGTGCATAAAAAACTCACGCTGGGGCGACCGTTAGAGATATTTGGAACTCACGCATGAAAGGGTTAAAGGATAGGGAGACTAGCGTCCCACCTGGTCAAAAGCCGGGAAAATGCAGC
>NW_026277594.1:0-2561 GCF_023373465.1 Oncorhynchus keta | reverse complement strand
CTACTGTCATTATATTACCCTGGTCTACCATCTACTGTCATTATATTACCCTGGTCTACCATCTACTGTCATTCTATTACCCTGGTCTACCCTCTACTGTCATTATATTACCCTGGTCTAACATCTACTGTCATTATATTACCCCTGTCTACCTCCTCTACTGTCATTATATTACCCTGGTCTACCATCTACTATCATTATATTACCCTGGTCTACCTTCTACTGTCAATATATTACCCTGGTCTGTCTACTGTCATTATATTACCCTTCTACCCTCTACTTTCATTATATTACCCTAGTCTACTTTCTACTGTCATTAAATTACCCTCCCTGGTCTACCATCTACTGTCATTATATTACCCTGGTCTACCATCTACTGTCATTATATTACCCTGGTCTACCATCTACTGTCATTATATTACCCTGGTCTACCATCTACTGTCAATCTACTTTCTACTGTCATTATATTAACCATCTACTGGTCTACCCTCTACTGTCATTATATTACCCTGGTCTACCCTCTACTGTCATTGTATTACCCTGATCCACCATCTACTGTCATTATATTACCCTGGTCTACCCTCTACTGTCATTATATTTCCCTGGTCTACCATCTACTGTCAATCTATTACCCTGGTCTACCTTCTACTGTCATTATATTACCCTGGTCTACCATCTACTGTCATTATATTACCCTGGTCTACCATCTGCTGTCATTATATTACCCTGGTCTACCATCTGCTGTCATTATATTACCCTGGTCTAATCAAATCAAATCAAATCAAATGTTATTTGTCACATACACATGGTTAGCAGATGTTAAATGCGAGTGTAGCGAAATGCTTGTGCTTCTAGTTCCGACAATGCAGTGATAACCAACAAGTAATCTAACTAACAATTCCAAAACTACTGTCTTATACACAGTGTAAGGGGATAAGGAACATGTACATAAGGATATATGAATGAGTGATGGTACAGAGCAGCATACAGTAGATGGTATCGAGTACAGTATATACATATGAGATGAGTGTGTAGACAAAGTAAACAAAGTGGCATAGTTAAAGTGGCTAGTGATACATGTGTTACATAAGGATGCAGTCGATGATGTAGAGTACAGTATATACATATGCATATGAGATGGATAATGTAGGGTAAAGTAACATTATATAAGGTAGCATTGTTTAAGTGGCTAGTGATATATATACATAATTCCCATCAATTCCCATTATTAAAATGGCTGGAGTTGGGTCAGTGTCAATGACAGTGTGTTGGCAGCAGCCACTCAATGTTAGTGGTGGCTGTTTAACAGTCTGATGGCCTTGAGATAGAAGCTGTTTTTCAGTCTCTCGGTCCCAGCTTTGATGCACCTGTACTGACCTCGCCTTCTGGATGATAGCGGGGTGAACAGGCAGTGGTTCGGGTGGTTGATGTCCTTGATGATCTTTATGGCCTTCCTGTAACAACGGGTGGTGTAGGTGTCCTGGAGGGCAGGTAGTTTGCCCCCGGTGATGCGTTGTGCAGTCCTCACTACCCTCTGGAGAGCCTTACGGTTGAGGGCGGAGCAGTTGCCGTACCAGGCGGTGATACAGCCCGCCAGGATGCTCTCGATTGTGCATCTGTAGAAGTTTGTGAGTGCTTTTTTGGTGACAAGCCGAATTTCTTCAGCCTCCTGAGGTTGAATAGGCGCTGCTGCGCCTTCTTCACGACGCTGTCATTGTGAGTGGACCAATTCAGTTTTGTCTGTGATGTGTATGCCGAGGAACTTAAAACTAGCTACCCTCTCCCACTACTGTTCCATCGATGTGGATAGGGGTGTTCCCTCTGCTGTTTCCTGAAGTCCACAATCATCTCCTTAGTTTTGTTGACGTTGAGTGTGAGGTTATTTTCCTGACACCACACTCCGAGGGCCCTCACCTTCCCTGTAGGCCGTCTCGTCGTTGTTGGTAATCAAGCCTACCACTGTTGTGTCGTCCGCAAACTTGATGATTGAGTTGGAGGCGTGCGTGGCCACGCAGTCGTGGGTGAACAGGGAGTACAGGAGAGGGCCTGTGAACGCACCCTTGTGGGGCCCCCGTGTTGAGGATCAGCAGGAGATGTTGTTGCCTCCCTCACCACCTGGGGTGCCCAGAAGAGTACCCAGGCACAGGCGGGGGTCGACCCAGGGTCTCGAGCTTGATGACGAGCTTGGGGAATAATAATTATATTATATTATATTTCACTGGTCTACCATCTACTGTCAATCTATTAACCTGGTCTACCATCTACTGTCTACCTTCTACTGTCATTATATTACCCTGGTCTACCATCTACTCTCATTATATTACCCTGGTCTACCCTCTACTGTCATTATATTACCCTGATCCACCATCTACTGTCATTATATTACCCTGGTCTACCATCTACTGTCAATCTATTAACCTGGTCTACCATCTACTGTCTACCTTCTACTGTCATTATATTACCCTGGTCTACTATCTACTCTCATTATATTACCCTGGTCTACCCTCTACTGTCATTATATTACCCTGGTCTACCATCTACTGTCAATATATTACCCTGGT
>NW_026277593.1:0-3743 GCF_023373465.1 Oncorhynchus keta | reverse complement strand
GTAAGGAATACCCCCTGTATTGGACAAAAATGAATGGCAAGTCATTTGGCATGGGACATGGCTCCATATACACATTGGCCAATACCACCCAATTCGCGTTGATTCATGCAAAATGTATTACAAATGCCATATGGTAATTGCCAGTTGTAACACTTTAAAAAATTCAACAGGGGCAAATGCGGCTCCTGGGGTTTTCATATTGGAGATGTAACAAATTAATGTCAAAAGTAAAATTTTGAAAAAGTAGACTTTTTCAAACTATCACCCCCTATAAAGAAAGTGCTTTCTGGACCGTTTTGAAATTCCTTTGATTTTGTCAATTACACATGTGTAGAACTGTATGAATATACTTTTGTCAATTTATTATCATAATTTTTAATTTTTTTATATCGCATAGGAATATGTTTTGTCCAATTCCAATATGATTTCATAGGAAGTCAAAAGTCAAAGTCAAAAATGTCAAAATTTGTAAAAACTACACACCCATAAAAAAGTGCTTTCTGGACCGTTTTCGAAATTCTTTCGATTTTTGTCAATTACATGTGTAAAACTATGAATATACTTTTGTCCAATTTTATTATCATAATTTTTTTTTTTTTTACATGCGCATAAGGAATATGTTTTGTCCAATTCCAATATGATTTCATAGGAAGTCAAAAAGTCAAGTCAAAAATGTCAAAATTTTGTAAAAACTTCACACACCCATAAAAAAGTGCTTTCTGGACCGTTTTTGAAATTCTTTCGATTTTTTTGTCAATTACACATGTGTAAGAACTGTATGAATATACTTTGTCGATTTTATTATCATGTACATATATTTTTTTAAATTGTGCAGAATTTTTTGTGGGCCAAATGGTAAATTTGACATGCTCAAAAATCCTGCAGAAATGCAAATTGACTGGCCTGATGAACTTCGGGATGGCGGGCAGTGATAGTTGTTCCTTTCCATCACTCGTTGTGTTGACTTCACATCATGTCCATTTTGCTGATGTTTTTTCGCATATAAAATCAAAATAAAATTGACTGGTCTGAAACACAGGATGCGAGCAGTGCATTTCCATCACTGCAATCTCCGTTATGATGTTCAATGAACTATGCATTTTGCACCATTTACCATATGAAATTTGACCTTGCTCAAAAATGCAAAATTGACTGGTCTGATGAACACAGGATGGCCGAGCAGTGAGAGTTGTACATTTCCATCACTCTTTGTGTTGATTTCATCATGTCCATTTGTTTATGTTTCTCACTTTTGTCACTGTGCATTTGCAATATGGTTCAATGGGCAGGTACCATCACGAATTTGTCATGCTATAAAATCCTGCAGGAATGCAAAATTGACTGGCCTGATGAACACAGGATGGCCTGGCAGTGATAGTTGTACATTTCATCACTCGTTGTGTTGATTTCATCATGTCCATTAGGTGATGTTTTTCACTATAGAATCATATTGCAAATGCACGTGCATTGTTGTAACTGGTAACCCAAAATAAAAATACGGTTGTAAATGCATTTACCGTCATTCTGATATTAATGCTCGCCATGGGAACACAGGATGGCCGGGCAGTGATAGTTGTACATTTCCATCACTCGTGTTGATTTCATCATGTCCATTAGGTGATGTTTTTACACTATAGAATCATATTGCAAGTGCGCGCGTGTAATATGTTTCCCAATGTGCATTTACCATATGAAATTTGACATGCTCAAAATGCAAAAATTGACTGGTCTGATGGACACAGGATGGCCGGGCAGTGATAGTTGTACATTTCCATCACTCGTTGTGTTGATTTCATCATGTCCATTAGGTGATGTTTTTACACTATAGAATCATATTGCAAGTGCACGCGCATTTGCAATATGTTTCAATGTGCATTTACCATATGAAATTTGACATGCTCAAAAATGCAAAATTGACTGGTCTGATGGACACAGGATGGCCGAGCAGTGATAGTTGTACATTTCCATCACTCGTTGTGTTGATTTCATCATGTCCATTAGGTGATGTTTTTCACTATAGAATCATATTGTAAGTGCACGTGCATTTGCAATATGTTTCAATGTGCATTTACCATATGAAATTTGACATGCTCAAAAATGCAAAATTGACTGGTCTGATGAACACAGGATGGCTGAGCAGTGATAGTTGTACATTTCCATCACTCGTTGTGTTGATTTCATCATGTCCATTTGTTTATGTTTTCTCACTTTTGCAAAGTCACTGTGCATTTGCAATATGGTTCAATGGGCAGGTACCATCACGAATTTGTCATGCTATAAAAATCCTGCAGGAATGTGAAATTGACTGGTCTGATGAACACAGGATGGCCGAGCAGTGATAGTTGTACATTTCCATCACTTGTTGTGTTGATTTCATCATGTCCATTAGGTGATGTTTTTTCACTATAGAATCATATTGCAAATGCACGTGCATTGTTGTGCAACTGGTAACCCAAAAATTAAAATATGGTTGTAAATGCATTTACCGGGACTCCTATTATCCATGCCCGCTATGGGAGTACCCTACTACGGCCCTCTATCTATGGAGTCCGTCCTGAGTGCTTTATGGACTGTTTAAAATATTCTGATGGATACGCATTGTTGTGCAACTGGTGATTGAAAATAGGCACCTGGTAACCCAAAAATGAAAATATGGTTGTGAATGCATTTACCGGTCATTCTGATATTAATGCCCGCTATGGGAACACAGGATGGCCGGGCAGTGATAGTTGTTCCTTTCCATCACTCGTTGTGTTGATTTCATCGTGAACATTAGGTGATGTTTTTCACTATAGAATCATATTGTAAGTGCACGTGCATTTGCAATATGTTTCAATGTGCATTTACCATATGAAATTTGACATGCTCAAAAATGCAAAATTGACTGGTCTGATGAACACAGGATGGCCGAGCAGTGATAGTTGTACATTTCCATCACTCGTTGTGTTGATTTCATCATCTCCGTTAGGTGATGTTTTTTCACTATAGAATCATATTGCAAGTGCACGCGCATTTGCAATATGTTTCAATGTGCATTTACCATATGAAATTTGACATGCTCAAAAATGCAAAATTGACTGGTCTGATGGACACAGGATGGCCGAGCAGTGATAGTTGTACATTTCCATCACTCGTTGTGTTGATTTCATCATGTCCATTAGGTGATGTTTTTTCACTATAGAATCATATTGCAAGTGCACGCGCATTTGCAATATGTTTCAATGTGCATTTACCATATGAAATTTGACATGCTCAAAAATGCAAAATTGACTGGTCTGATGGACACAGGATGGCCGAGCAGTGATAGTTGTACATTTCCATCACTCGTTGTGTTGATTTCATCATGTCCATTAGGTGATGTTTTTTCACTATAGAATCATATTGCAAGTGCACGCGCATTTGCAATATGTTTCAACTGTGCATTTACCCAAATATAAGAATATGGTTGTACATGCATTCACCAAAATGCCAATATTGACTGGTCGCTGATGAGACACAGGATGGCCGGGCAGTGATAGTTGTACATTTCCATCACTCGTTGTGTTGATTTCATCATGTCCATTAGGTGATGTTTTTTCACTATAGAATCATATTGCAAGTGCACGCGCATTTGCAATATGTTTCAATGTGCATTTACCATACGAAATTTGACATGCTCAAAAATGCAAAATTGACTGGTCTGATGGACACAGGATGGCCGAGCAGTGATAGTTGTACATTTCCATCACTCGTTGTGTTGATTT